>NW_026654678.1:0-8370 GCF_009828535.3 Hylobates moloch
TCTAGGAAGTGAGGAGCGTCTCTCCCCGGCCGCCTCGTCTGGGAAGTGAGGAGCATCAGCATCTCATTCCCTGGCACAATAATCCCAACAGGTGGGTGTCACTGTTTTCATTTTGTAGATGAGAAAATGGAGGCACAATGAGATGAAGTTACTTGTCTGAGGTCTGGTGGCCAGGAAATGGCAGAACTGGGATTTGAACCCAGGACTGTAAACCAAGCTGGCTCTTTTTGAGAAACCACAGGCTCAGCTGTGGTCAGCTAAAGCCTTGGATTCCTCTAGTAGGCTGCCTCTCGCTGCACTCACTGCCTGACAGTTGACTTTCTGTATGCCTCTGGACCTGGGATTTTCCTCATGACCAGGCCTGGTTTGCCTGCCGACCTGTGGAGGGAGCCTGGGAGGCAGACAGTAAGGTGGAGACCACTGGGCTGCATGGGGACCCAGGGAGTCACCCTGAGCTGGAAGGTCCCAGTGAGTTGTCAGCCACCCTATGGCACTCACTGCATTCAGGAGCCAGTGGGGCAGCTGGCTCTTGAGGTTAGCAGCTTCTTGAGGGCTCTAGCTCTGGCCCAGCCGCCTGGCTCTCAGACAGCAGTGGGTTCTGGAGGGTCCATGGTGGAGACCAGCCATGAACTTTCCCAGCTGGACAGCCACAACCAGCTGCAGTTTGGTTGGGTCTGAGGAAGGGAGATGGGCTGGAAAGGAGTGGGAAGAGTGGAGAGGCCATTTGCTTTGGAATTAAGTGCATTGAAGCAATTGATATAATGGCCTTGGAATCAGCAACTCAGGCACTGTTTTATTGTTTGTTTTAATTTCACTTAATTTTTGAATAAGTAATACACTCCCATGGGTTAAGACAAAGGGTATATCGTGGAAAGTCTTCCTCCTGCCTCTGTCTCAGCCAGTGGCTGCTCTTCCAGAGGAAGCGTGGTTTCTCCGTGTCTGTCTGGAGATAATCTACATGCACAAGCACATATGTATAGACGATATTTTAAAACATGCATTTGCAGGGCTGGGCATGGTGGTTCATGCCTGTAATCACAGCATTTTGGGCGGCTGAGGTGGGAGGATTGTTTGAGCTCAAGAGTTTGAGACCAGCCTGGGCAACATGGCAAAGCCACATCTCACCAAAAACAAAAAAGAAAAACAAACAAACAAAAAAGCTCAGCTATTCGGGAGGCTGAGATGGGAGGAATGGGAGGAATAACTTGAATAACTTGATCCCGGGATGTTGAGGCTTCAGTGAGCCGTGATCTCACGACTGCATTCCAGCCTGGGTGACACAGAGACCCTGTCTCAAAATAAATAAATAAATAAATAAATAAATAAATAAATAAATAAATAAATAAAATATGTGTTTGCATACTACCTGCAAAACAATGTTTTGCACATTGCTCTTTTTCATTAAATAGTGTATCTTGGAGATGCATATTAGCATACAAAGAGCTTCCTCATTCTTTAATCAGGGCTGGGTAATATTTAATTCAATTGACACAACATCATTTTTATTTTATTTTTTACTGAAGTGCAATTTACAGACAACAAAATGGACAACTCTTCAGTGGACAGCACAATGAACGTTTGCATAAATTTCGGCCCGCCACCCAAATAAAACTAGAGGATACCACCGCCAAGATGTTCCTATTATCCTGACTTCTATGACCCTACCTCGGTTTCCTTAGCTTGAAAATGGGGCTTCTATTGGGACTGACTCACAGTGCTGTTGTGAGGATAATGCAAGTACCCAGTACAGTGCCTGGCACATAGGATAGACACCTGCATGAATATCATGAAATCCCTGGTTGCTACTCTTTCTCCTGCCTCTGTTTGGGCTCTCTAGTTACCTCCAGTTCCCCTCTGTCTCTTACACACACACACACACACACACACACACACACTCACTCTCACTCACACACCATCTAGCCACGGAGATAGACCAAGAAGGTCATTGTGTGAAGCCCAGGCTGAGTGAATGGCCCCATTGTTCCTGGGCTGAGTTCCCAGAGCCACCCATGTGGCATTGACCAGGGCTGGGCTGTCTAGTGGGAGGTGCCCATGGGCTCCTGACCAAGGGCTGACCGCACCTGGCGGGGACACCCACTCCCCCTCCTTCCACAGAGGGAGGAGGGAAAGAGCACCAGTTGAGGCTGGGGCTGGGCAGGGTGCCTGAGGACACCTCCCATTCTCCAAGCTGTCCACTGGCTCCTGAATGCCAGGGGCTGGGACCGCCTACAGATGGTGCACTTGGAGCAGAGAGGCTGGGGGCAGATCAGGAATGGGGACTAGGTGAGAGAAAGGAAGTGAAATCAGATGCACTTATCTCCCCTTCTCTCCCCTCCTAGGATGAATGAGTATGGGCAGCCCGAGGGCCCCGTGGAAGCAGCCTGCAGGGGAACCACCTGGAAGCAGGCCCCCCTCCCAGGGAACCCAGCCTCCAGAACCACCCCCAAGGAGGCAGGACCTGTGGTGGCCTCTGCAGGCCAGACTCTCCAGATGCAGGAGTTCTGTGTACTGGTATCACGTGTTATCTGTCCAGCCCACTGAGCTTCTGCAGGATTCCTCAGAGGTGAGGCCTCAAGGACAGCCCTGGCATCTCTCTCCTGACCTTACCACCTCTGATGTCTGCCTGTGGAGATGTGTGCCCACTCTGCCCTGCTCATCCCCACCTGCCAGCAGGGAACACGCCAGAAGGGCCTCCAGCCTTCTTGGCAGTAGCCAGGGCTGCAGAAAGGGCTGCCTTGGGGTCCAGCAGG
The DNA here is from genome assembly GCF_009828535.3 of Hylobates moloch. Taxonomy (NCBI): domain Eukaryota; kingdom Metazoa; phylum Chordata; class Mammalia; order Primates; family Hylobatidae; genus Hylobates; species Hylobates moloch. The sequence continues at coordinate 2,751 of NW_026654678.1, forward strand.
TGGTGAGCCCGCGTGGGCAAGAGGGAGTGAGGACTAGGGGTGACGGTGTGTGAGAGGTGAGTGGGCGGGAGGCAGGATAGGGGGAGCCTTGCCTGGAGGCCAGTGGGGGTACTGAAGGGCTTGGTGGTGGGAAGGGTTTATCAGACAAGGAGCATGCTTCCTGAGGGTGGAAGGTTTCTTCCTGACTTTTCCTTCCTGCTACCTGGCTGCTCCAGGGCCAGGGCCCTAGTGGCTTCATACTGTCACGGAGTGGCTCCCTGGGCACAGACACTGTCCCTCCTTTCCTTCCCTGCCAGTTTGGGCACCTGCCCACAGAGTTTGGGAGCAGGGGCCGTCTCCTGGGCCTCTGCCTGCACCTTGCCACATTCTGAGCTGGCTCACAGATCTGGCTTGAGACTGCCCGGCCCAGGGCTGAGCTTTTGTGGGCAGGGGCAGAGGAGGGAGCTCAGCACTGCACGGAGCCTGCCTTCCCTGGGCCAGCCTCCCTTGCCATAGAAACAGCCCCACGGAGGCCCGGGAATTACCCAGGATGGGAATTTTAATTGCAGCCCACGATCCTGTTCTGCAGTCCGCCCCCAACTCCCATCACCTCCCCAACCCCAGGCCCTGTGAGATACTCACTGTGTCATATTTTTAGATCAGATTCAGGGTCAGGGGCCTGTCTTTGGCCTTGTTTGCTTTTGGTCAGTCTGTCTCCTCATGGCCCTGTGGCTGGGTGTCTCAGGATGTAGCCTGGTGCCAGGTGTGTTGGGGTGGGCAGTGGGAGGTGGGGGCCTTCCTAAGCTGAACATGGGCCTATGGCCAGAACTGCGCTTCCACTGCAGGAAGGCTCTGAGTGGGGAACCGGGGGAAGCACTGGGTGACGAGAGCACTCACTGTGGCTCTCGGGCCACAGGGGAGAGTGTGACAATGGCCAGTAGAGTAGGTTAAGGAAGGTCAGCGTCTGTGCTGGATCCCTTCCTCAAAGGCTAGCTGGAGTGGGCTCTTTCCTCAGAAGGAAGGGGCATCTGGCTTCCTCTGATCTTTTCTTCTTCCCAAGTCCTTTGGGCTTGGAAGAGACTCACCTTGGCAAGCTCTGGACTGGACCCATGAGGCCAGAGGAAGGAAGACGATACTCCCAGAGGGTGGAGCCTCCTTTGATGAGCCGAGGATCAAATCTCCCCCAGCACAGACCACGCCCTGCCTGCCCACCTACCAGTCCCAGGAGGGCCCAGGATCAAATCTTCCCCAGCACAGACCACGCCCTGCCTTCCCACCTCCCAGTCCCAGGAGGGCCCAGGATCAAATCTTCCCCAGCACGGACCACACCCTGCCTTCCCACCTCCCAGTCCCAGGAGGGCCAAGAACCCTGGGGTGGCTGGGGCAGTTTGGGTAGCAGGTGTATTGTGCAGGGGGTGGGGTCACAAGATAGGGGTTCAAATCCTGGCGTGGCTACTTCCAAGCCCTTAGTTTCTGTTTTCCCCCGCCGGGATTTGCTGGCATCCTCTAATTTATCTGGGGGATTTGGTTCTGTAACTGGGAAAGGAGGAGCACTTTCTGTGGCTCCAAGAATAAACAGGGAAGAGTGCCCTTCTCCCTGGCCTATCGGCCTGGATTTGAGGCCGGGGTTAGAGGTTGCAGCCAAAGCCTGATAGGCTGTTTGCCGAGACGCCTTGGTACACTGTGGCAATATTTTGGGAGCCCTGGTGCCCAAGGGCCTCTGTGTTGGGGAAGATGCCATTCTCCCTGCTTCTGGTGGCCTCAGCCTGGAGCTGTGGGAGCATCAGGGCTTGTCCCTTGGCCTGAACATCAGCTCCCCAACAAGGGACATAACGAGGGAAGCCTGGTGAGGCTAGGATGAGGCACTCCTTCAAGTAGCTGCTTTGCCTCTGGCAGTTTCTTAGAGCAGGAGCAGAGAACATGCTAGAGGTGAATGCAGGTGACAGGTTGGTCTGGGAGTAACTTAATGTCCCTTTGAGGGATTTATAGAAACCCTTGTAGGTGAAGTAGCTTTTCAAGGGGCTTTGGCTGGAGGACCTGGTGGGGCAGGAGAGGGGTTTCAGTGAGATGCGGTGTTCCGAATCCATGAGCTGGCAAAGCCTGGCAACCTCGGACCCATTGACCCACGGGGATGGTAAGAGGAGGAAATGGGATCATATGTACAGTGGCTGGCAGAAGCAAGGCCCCCACCTTTTTGTTTTATTTCAACAACAGAGAGGTTGATTCATCCAGAAGAGGAATTCATCCAGAACAGGGCAGAACTGGGGGATAGGAGGCAAGTAAGAGGGCTTTTCCTGAGAAAGGAGACCCAGTTGGAGGCTCAGTTCACTTCTGCATGGCCTTGGGTAAGTCATGCAACTTCTCTGGGTCTCAGTGTGCCCAGCTGTGAGATGAGGGAGTTGGTTCAGCTCACCTCTGGGGCCCCTCCGGCTCTATTATGAATGGGTTTCCACATCACCTGCGGGAAAGGTCTGCTGGGCCTGTCTGTTTTTGCCCAGGTTTTTCTGGTTGGAACTTTTTCTGCAGGTGTTGTGGGCTCTTGGGCCTGGAGTCTGGGCACAGCTAAGCCATCTTCCGTGTGCTTGCTGCCTTGTCACTGTCCCCCATGAGACATGGGAAATTGAGGATTGCCGCGGCAGATCTTAAATCAGAGCCTGGGCCATCCATCTCCCAGAACAGACTGAAATAACAAGGTGGGTGGCACAGATCGCTGCCACATGGACAGTCAAAAGATATTAAAAAGCCAGAATCTTGAGCCCCCAAATCCCTTAACAAATTTCCAAATACCTCAGGGACCTGCATGCGGACGAGAGAAGAGGGAATATCTCATTTTAGAGTTCCCTAGGAAGGCCAGGGGGCTGCATTTCAGGAAACGCCTCTGTCTGAGGACTTCTGAAGGCCCTGCCACCTGCCATTGGCCTCCCTAGACTGCCTGACCTCCAGCTCCTCCCTGCAGGTGCCCCCACTAGAGTCAGCCTGGCCAGAGTGGCAGAGCAGAGTGCCCAGCAATGTGGAGCCAGACTGCTATGGCACGCTGTTGCTCACCAGCTCTGTAAATTTGGGAAAGTTGCTTAACCTTTTCGGCTCTCAGTTTCCTCATCTGTAAAATGGGAATGACATTGGTTACTTCAAGGGATTATTTTGAGAGTTAAATAAAATAATTCACACAAAGCAAACAGCACAGTGCCTGGCCCATCTTGAGACCTCAAACATTAGCCACTAATATTAATCTCCCTCCTGTCCCATAAATGAGCCCGCCCAGCTGCTGTTTCCTTTCACAGGCTATCCTGCTCTTCTGCCTTTTTACATTCCAACCATCTCTTAAGCCTCAGTTCAACTCCCTCCTCCTCCAGGAAGCCCTCCCTGAATGACCCTCCAAGGCTCCACCTCCCTCTGACTTCCAAGGCTAAATTTTTTTTGTATTTGATTATATTTGCAGTGACTTTTCTTTGCTGCTTCATTGCGTAGGATTCAAACTCCTTGAGCACAAGCCCTTTGCTTCTGTTTCTCCCTCCCCCTTTTCCCCACGGCACCTGTCACAGTGCAATCCACACCATAGGTGCTCCTAAAACACCCATGTTTGTCAAGTGGGGGATTCCAGGAAACTGGAGACAGAATCCTAGTGTTTCTGAGAGCGGGTCTTTTGTCTATTTTTAGAGTTTAAATGTTCTTCAAAAATTTCCCAAATTCCACTGTCTTTACATTACAACCACACCAATCTTTTCATGTCAGCCAGATGTACTTTCCCTCCTCTCTACCCGAAATACGCCAGAATTTGAAAAATGAGGCGCTGGATCTGGTAGTGCAAGATAGAGAAAGATTTCTCTAAACCCTGACTATTCTTGTCAGCCTGAAAACTTGGGGAGGGATTAGATCTGGGTGAAAAGGAAGGTTCTGATGGCTCAGCCCAAGGCTATTAGAGCTTGGTTTTTTATAGAGGGACAGTCGCGATTTGAAAACATGAAATCTTAGCTTTTGGAAGGTCAGCACCACTCTTGTTAGGCATCCCAGTACGCTGCCACTCCCTGGGCGGGGGTGGGGAGGGGGAAGGCAGGTGGAGAAACAGACTTGGTAGCCTTGGAGTCGGGACTGAGGACTGACTCTGCCATCCCAGGTGCTATGGCTACAGGAATGCGCACTGGAAGGTGCTATTAGCCTCTCCACCTTGATGGGGGTGGAGATGGGGGAGAGGAGTTTATAGTTATGAGTTTGCAATTGTGACCAAGATAAATGACCATTTGGTCTAGTGGGACCCTTGGGGCAAGGGCCTTCATACCATCTGCTGTGAGTGGAGAGAGGGAGACTTTCTTGATGACCCGAGACCCCAGTCCTCCAGGGAAGTGCAGCTGTCATGTTCTCCTCTTGGCGAGTGAGTGAATGCTTGTTCCTGGCTACCCTGAACGCAACAATGTGCAATTATTAAGTACTCACCCCCGTGCCAGACACTGCTGAGTGCTCTACACACCTTACCATCCAGTGTTCACAGCAGCCCTACAGGGTGAGGACCAGTACCTCTGTCTTCTGGATGAGGAAACTGAGCCGCAGAGAGGCTGAATCACTCCCACAAAGTCACCCAGCAAACACACAGCAGGTTCTTCTGACCCAGGAAACTGCTGTGCTAACCATTCTGCTGTGCTTCACTGTGTGGGATGGAGGCAGCAGCTGCTTGTCCATACATCGGGGACGAGGCTTTCCCAGAATGCCTGGAGTTTTCAAGCCATCCACTGCTCTCTGCCCCCCAGTCCAGGAGTGATGGAGAGCTATAGTCGGGAATCAGAGATTCCAGGTGAAGATGGAGGCTGACTGTTCCTCTGCTTCAGAAATAACCATTTGGTCAGAACTGAGGAGCATCAGAGGTTCAGCCAGACGAAGCACCTTCCCAGTCTCCGGATGAGGAAACAGGCCACTGAGGTGGGCAGCCTCAGTCATGTCAGATGTGGTGGCAGAGCTGGGATTCCTGGCCGTCTTCTCCAGATCAGGGGCCACTGATCACATGATATGGCTCTGCTCGTGCACCCTGCTTCTCCTCCACTCCACTCTGAGAGGTTCACCAACCAGTCCCTGGTGCCCACGCAGGCCAGGCCTGTGGAGGATGCTCAGTCAATATTTGTGCAGAGGATAAAGGACCAAGGTGCTCGGCTGGCCAGCTCTGTCCCCATCCCTCACCCATAAAAGCAGTGGTGGCTCCAGATTGCCGCCTAGAAAGCCAGGGCAGTCTGGTAGGAAGAAGGTGGGCAGGGTGGAGGAGCGGCCTAGAAGACGGTCAGCCAGCAGACCCACTCTAAGATCCCATTAAGACACCCCCTGACCCTGCCCAAGAGGGACAACTGCAGCGGGGACAAATGATTCATCCCCACACTTGAGAAGCAGAGGGGCGGGGAAGGAGGAAGGGCTAGGGGTGTGTGTCAGGGTATTGCACACAGAGATGGTTGGCTTCAGTTCTGGGTTCTGAAGTCCCTCTGTACCCCTGGCTGGGGAAGAGGTAAAGGACAGCTGGACCAGGGGCCAGGCTGGGACTCCAACCGGACTTCCGCGGCGGGGGGCGCTCGGGGGCGAAAGGCTCCGGCGGCCCGGCCAGCAGCGCCCTCGGGGGTAAGGGGAAGGGAGGCTACGCGGAGAGGTGCCAGAGACAGCCGGTGCC
>NW_026654679.1:0-8369 GCF_009828535.3 Hylobates moloch
GTAAGACCCTCAAACCCAAATATCAGCTCCTCCCTGGTCTGCAGCTGCGAGACCCTCAAAGCAGAACATCAGCTCCTCCCCAGGTCTGCGGCTGCAAGACCCCCAATCCGGAACATCAGCTCCTCCCCGGGTCTGCGGCTGCAAGACCCTCAAACCGGAACTTCAGCTCCTCCCCGGGTCCGCAGATGCAAGACCCTCAAACCGGAATATCAGCTCCTCCACCGGTGCGAGGCTGCACAATCCTCAAACCGGAACATGGGCTCCTCCCTGGATCCGCGGCTGCAAGACCCAGAAACCGGAACATAAGCTCCTCCTCGGGTCCATGGCTGCACCACCCTCAAACTGGAACATCAGCTCTTCCCCGGATCTGCGCGTACACGACCCTCAAACTGAAACATCAGCTCCTCCCCTGGTCTGCGGCTGCACGACCCTCAAACTGGAACATCAGCTCTTCCCCGGATCTGCGGGTACACGACCCTCAAACTGGAATATCAGCTCCTCCCCTGGAATGCGGCTGCACGACCCTCAAACTGGAATATCTACTCTTCCCCGGGTATGCGGCTGCCCTAACCTCAAACTGGAACATCGGCTTCTCCCCGGGTTTTCGGCTGCACGAACCTCAAACTGAAACACCGGCGCCTCTCAGGGTCTGCGGCTGCACGACCCTCAATGTAGGACATTGGCACTTCTCTGGGTCTGCAGCTGCAAAACCCTCAAACAGGAACATCCGCGCCTCCCCAGGTCTGCGGCTGCAAGACCCTGAAACCGGAACATCAGCTCCTCCCTGGTCCACAGCTGCAAGACCCTCAAACCGGAACATCAGCTCCTCCGCAGGTCCGCGGCTGCAAGACCCTCAAACCGGAACATCAGCTCCTCCCCAGGTCTGCGGCTGCACGACCCTCAAAGCAGATCAGCTCCTCGCCGGGCCTGCGGCTGCACGACCCTCAAACTGGAACATCAGCTCCTCCGCTGGTCTGCGGATGCAAGACCCTCAAACCGGAACATCAGCTCCTCCCCAGGTCTGCGGCTGCACGACCCTCAAATTGGAAAATCAGCACGTCCCTTGGTCTGCGGCTGCACGACCCCCAAACTGGAACATCAGCTCCTCCCCTGGTCTGCGGCTACACGACCCTCATACTGGAACATCAGCTCTTCCCTGGATCTGCGGGTACACGACCCTCAAACTGGAACATCAGCTCCTCCCCTGGAATGCGGCTGCACGACCCTCAAACTGGAATATCTGCTCTTCCCCGGGTCTGCGGCTGCACTACCCTCAAACTGGAACATTGGCTCCTCCCCGGGTTTTGGGCTGCACGAACCTCAAACTGAAACACTGGCGCCTCTCAGGGTCTGCGGCTGCAAGATCCTCAAACTACAACATCGGCTCCTCTCCAGGTCTACGGCTGCATGACCCTCAATGTAGAACATTGGCACTTCTCTGGGTCTGCAGCTGCAAAACCCTCAAACAGGAACATTCGCGCCTCCACAGGTCTGCGGCTGCAAGACCCTGAAACCGGAATATCAGTTCCTCACTGGTCCGTGGCTGCAAGACACTCAAACCGGAACATCAGCTCCTCCCCGGGTTTGTGGCTGCAAGACCGTCAAACCGGAACATCAGCTCCTCCCCGGGTCCGCAGCTGCAAGACCCTCAAACCGGAACATCAGCTCCTCCCCGGGTCCGCGGCTGCAAGACCCTCAAACTGGAACATCAGCTCCTCCCCAGGTCCGCGGCTGCAAGACACTCAAACCGGAACATCAGCATCTCCTCGGGGCCGCGGCTGTAAGACCCTCAAACCGGAACATCAGCACCTCCTCGGGGCCGCGACTGCAAGACCCTCAAAGCGGAACATCAGCTCCTCCCTGGGTCTGCGGCTGCACGACCCTCAAAGCAGATCAGCTCCTCGCCGGGCCTGCGGCTGCACGACCCTCAAACTGGAACATCAGCTCCTCCGCTGGTCTGCGGATGCAAGACCCTTAAACCGGAACATCAGCTCCTCCCCAGGTCTGCGGGTGCATGACCCTCAAACTGGAAAATCAGCGCCTCCCCTGGTCTGCGGCTGCACGACCCTCAAACTGGAACATGAGCTCTTCCCCAGATCAGCGGGTACACGACCCTCAAACTGGAACATCAGCTCCTCCCCTGGTCTGCGGCTGCACGACCCTCAAACTGGAACATCAGCTCTTCCCTGGATCTGCGGGTACACGACTCTCAAACTGGAACATCAGCTCCTCCCCTGGTCTGCGGCTGCAAGACCCTCAAACCGGAACATCAGCTCCTCCGCGGGTCCGCAGCTTCAAGAGCCTCAAACCAGAACATCAGCTCCTCCCTGGGTCCGCAGCTGCAAGACCCTGAAACCGGAACATCAGCTCCTCCCCAGGTCCATGGCTGCAGGACCGTCCAACTGGAACATCAGCTCCTTCACGGGTCTGTAAGACCCTCAAACCCGAATATCAGCTCCTCCCTGGTCTGCATCTGCGAGACTCTCAAAGCAGAACATCAGCTCCTCCCCAGGTCTGCGGCTGCAATACTCCAAAACGGGAACATCAGCTCCTCCCCGGGTCCGTGATTACACCACGCTCAAACCGGAACATGGGCTCCTCCCCGGGTCCGTGGCTGCAAGACCCCCAATCCGGAACATCAGCTCCTCCCCGGGTCCACAGATGCAAGACCCTCAAACCGGAATATCAGCTCCTCCACCAGTGCGCGGCTGCACCATCCTCAAACCGGAACATGAGCTCCTCCCTGGATCTGCGGCTGCAAGACCCAGAAACCGGAACATCAGCTCCTCCTCGGGTCCATGGCTGCACCACCCTCAAACCGGAACATCAGCTCTTACCTGGGTCTGCGGCTGCAAGACCCCCAAACCAGAACATCAGCTCCTCCCCAGGTCTGCGGCTGCAATACTCCAAAACGGGAACATCAGCTCCTCCCCGGGTCTGCGGCTGCAAGACCCCCAATCCGGAACATCAGCTCCTCCCCGGGTCTGCGGCTCCAAGACCCTCAAACCGGAACTTCAGCTCCTCCCCGGGTCCACAGATGCAAGACCCTCAAACCGGAATATCAGCTCTTACCCGGGTCTGCGGCTGCAAGACCCCCAATCCGGAACATCAGCTCCTCCCCGGGTCTGCGGCTCCAAGACCCTCAAACCGGAACTTCAGCTCCTCCCCGGGTCCACAGATGCAAGACCCTCAAACCGGAATATCAGCTCTTACCCGGGTCTGCGGCTGCAAGACCCCCAAACCAGAACATCAGCTCCTCCCCGGGTCTGCGGCTGCAAGACCCCAAAAGCGGAACATCAGCTGCTCCCCGGGTCTGCGGCTGCAAGACCCCAAAAGCGGAACATCAGCTGCTCCCCAGGTCTGCGGCTGCAAGACCCCCATACCGGAACATCAGCTCCTCCCCGGGTCTGCGGCTGCAATACTCCCAATCGGGAACATCAGCTCCTTCCCAGGTCTGCGGCTTCAAGACACCCAAATGGGAACATTAGCTCCTCCCCAGGTCTGCGGCTGCACGACCCTCAAACCGGAACATCAGTGCCTCCCCGGATCTGCCACTGCACGACCCTCAAACCGGAACATCAGCTCCTCCCTGGGTCTGCGGCTGCACGACCCTCAAACTGGAACTTCAGCTCTTCCCCGTGTCTGCGGTTGCACGACCCTCAAACTGGATCATCAGCTCCTCTCCGGGAATGTGGCTGCACGACCCTCAAACTGGAACATCAGCTCTTCCCCGGGTCTGCGGCTACACGACCCTCAAACTGGAACATCAGCTCCTCCCTAGGTCTGTGGCTGCACGAACCTCAAACTGGAACACCGGCTCCTCTTAGGGTCTGCGGCTGCAAGATCCTCAAACTACAACATCGGCTCCTCTCCGGGTCTGCGTCTGCACGACCCTCAGTCCAGAACATCGGCTCCTCCCCGGGTCTGCGGCTGCAAAACCCTCAAACAGGAACATCCGCGCCTCCACAGGTCTGCGGCTGCAAGACCCTAAAACCGGAACATCAGCTCCTCCCCGGGTCTGCGCCTGCAAGACCCTGAAACCAGAACATCAGCTCCTCCACGGGTCTGCGCCTGCAAGACCCTTAAACTGGAACATCAGCTCCTCCCTGGGTCTGTGGCTGCAAGACCCTTAAACTGGAACATCAGCTCCTCCCTGGGTCTGCGGCTGCAAGACGCCCAAACCAGAACATCAGCTCCTTCCCGGGTCGCAGCTGCAAGACCCTCAAACTGGAACATCAGCTCCTCCACGGCTCCGCGGCTGCAATACTCTGAAACCGGAACATCAGCTTCTCCCCGGGTCCGCGGTTGCAGGACCCTCAAACCGGAACAACGGCTCCTCCCCGGTTCTGCGGCTGCAAAGACCCTCAAACCGGAACATCAGCTCCTCCCCGGGTCTGCAGCTGCAAGATCCTCAAACTGGAACATGAGCTCCTCCCCAGGTCTTCGGCTGCAAGACCCCCAAACTAGAACATCGGCTCCTCTCCACGTCTGCAGCTGCAAGATCCTCAAACTGGAACATCAGCTCCTCACCGGGTCTCCAGCTACACGGCCCTCAATCTACAACATCAATGCCTCTCCGGGTCTGCAGCTGCAGGGACCTCACGGTAGAACATCAGCTACTCCCCGAGCTAGAACACCTCTCCCACCTGGATCTCCAGCTCCACGACCCTCACACAACAGCCACACTGGCTTCTTCATTGGCTTCAGCTCCTCAACCTAAGACATCAGCGGCAGCACCGGCTCCTCCCTGGACTTCCAGCTCAATGACTCTCAGACTTAAAAGGCAGCACCTGTTGCTCCCCAAGGCTCCATCTCCACCACCCTCAGATTTGAACAGCGGTAGCACCAGCTCCTCTCCAGGTCTTCAGCCCCACGACCCTCCCTGAACAATCCCTTCTCATGAAATTCAGCAGTCAAGGAAACTGCAGCCAAAGTAAATGAATACATGTTTTGTCTTCAAATCGTTATCTCTTTTATGTTCATGAGTTAACTTTTCTACTTTCCATTAGCCTTGCAATCTACTTACGTCCAATGTGAAACAGAAACGCACCATTTGAAATCACGTTTAAAAACTTAGTAGTATTTTTAAATAAAATCATCACACAGCTGTAGACGCGATCTTATTTCTCTCTCCCTGTGCAGAAGTCTTATGAAAATTCGAACTATGAATTTACTTGGTTGAGATTCCCAGAATACACATTAATCCCAACTGCTATTCCCCTCCTTAAAATCTTTTAACATATTCCCATCACCCGAGCATAAATGCCAGCTCCCATCCACAGCCCAAAGTGCCCAGCACGGCCCTGCCCTCTGCTCTGGCCTCAGGTCTCTCCCCTGTGCCGTTCCCTTCCTGCCAGACAGGCCTCTGTCTGTTCCTCAAACCACACAGGCTCGGGCCCGACTCCAGGCCTTTGTCCTGCTGTGCCCTCTGCCTAGGGTGCCTTTCCCGGGCTCTGCATCCTCCTCTCAACCCGCTGAGCTCCAGCCTGCTGGTCGCCCCTCGGGTGGATGACCACACGGTGTCCTCTCGCCCCGCCGGCTTTTGCACAGGCTCTTCTCTGTGCCAGACACACACCCTCTCTATCGGGGTTTCATCTCTAAATCCCATTCATCCTTGGAGTCTCCACTGAAATATCGCTCCCTGCCCACCCTCCTCACTTGGACTTAACCTTGGTTAGGTTGCCAACCCCCGTGTCCTGACGCTGGGAAGCTAGGTACTCTCCTAGCACTCGGAACTTTCCAATTGCCACATTTTGCACACCCGCGGTTACTGTGTTAGGTTGGGGCACAAGTCATCGCGGTTTTTGCCATTACTATTAATGAACTGCAGCAGCGGCTCCTCCCCGTTTCTTTTTTTCTTTTTTTGCCATTCCTTTTAATGACTGCTGCACCAACCTATTAGAATCATTTATATTTATCCATCCATCATCTGCCTGCCCCTCTAGAAAGGAAGCTCCATGAGAAGAGGCCAAATCTACTCAAATCACTCCACCTTCCCAGCACATTGTTTGTCAATAATTTACCAACTGACTGATAGGGAAATGCCTTCACTGTTGCTGGGATGAGGCACATGACACGCCCCTTTGAAAGTCAATTCCATGGACAGTTAGCATTTGCTCTTCACTCCTGCACCCGTGGCGTGGCTGGGCTTAGGCTGATCTAGTCTGGGCTTGACTGCAGGCTAAGGATGGGAACCATGCCTGCTCCACATGCCTCTCATCCCGCAGCCAGAGCCGCCCTTCCCTGGGGCACGCGCGTCTCGTGGGGAAAATCAAGAGCCTCAGAGGGCAGGCCTGGCAGTGCCCACACATTCCAGGCTTCTGCTTGTGCCGTGTCTGTGAAAATCTCACTGGCAGAAGCAAGTCACCCAGCCACGAGCAACACCTATGGGATGGATAAGTCCATCCACCCTCCCTCGGGCCCTGGCAAGGCTGTGGCTATGTCATACTCTTACAGGGGGAGTGAAAAATTGAGGCCCAACATTAAATCACCCATGGCAAGAAATGTCAGCCTCTGTCAGCACACTGGAATCATTCTTCATCAGCGGGTTTGCCTGACTTCTCTTTGCAATGCTGTCTGCAGGTTTAGGCCAATGCTATTCCTCATGGAGGACAGAGAAGCCTCAATGGGCCTCTGTCTGTTGGGAAGAACAAGATATTAGCTTGGTGTAAAACCACCGCAAGCCCCAGGTGGACCTTGCCCCGTGAGACAGGAGAGGGGCAGAGAACTGTGGCAACTCAGGAAAGCTTGCATCCCCAGCCCCTCCCCTGCGTTCCCAGCCTCCTCCCCAGCATGCCCCCATCCCTGCTTCCTTTCTTTCTTTCCTTCTCTTTCTTTCTTTCCTTCCCTTCCTTCCTCCCTCCCTCTCTCTTTCTCTTTCTTTCTCTTTCTTTCTTTCTTTCTTTCTTTCTTTCTTTCTTTCTTTCTTTCTTTCTTTTTCTTTCTCTCTCTCTTTCTTTCTTTCTTTTTCAGGTTCTGGCTCTGTCATCCAAGCTGGAGTGCAATGGCATGATCTCGGCTTACTGCAACCTTCACCTCCTGGGCTCAAGCAATCCTCCCTCCTCAGCCTCCCCAGTGGCTGGGACTACAGGTGCATGCCACCATACCCAGCTAATTTTTTTTTTTTTTGAGACAGGGTTTTGCTGTGTTGCCCAGGCTGGTCTCGAACTCCTGAGCTCAAGCAAACCTCCCACCTCAGCCTCTCAAAGTGTTGGGATTACAGGCGTGAGCCACTGAGTCCAGCCTGCTTTATTTTTCTTTACAGTACTTGGAACCTTCTTTTTTTGTTTTTTTTTTTTTTGAGACGGAGTCTCACTCTGTCTCCCAGGCTGGAGTGCAGTGGCGCGATCTTGGCTCACTGCAACCTCTGTCTCCCTGGTTCAAGTGATTCTCCTGCCTTAGCCTCCCGAGTACCTGGGACTACAGGCATGTGCCACCACCTCTGGCTACACCTTGATCTCAGAGACTTCTGGCCTCCAGAACTGTGAGACAACAGGTTTCTGTTGTTGAAGCCCCCAGTCTCTGGAACGCTGTTAAGTAGCCCCGGGAAGCTGGCACAGAACCCGGCCAGCCCTCGTGGGCAAGCTGCTTTCTGCCAGGCTCTGGGGGTGGCAGGTGGCCTTTCACTGATCTCCTCCAGCACTTGCCCCTCTTCTGACTTGTATTTTGGGAGTGTCTTTTGTCTTCCTAGTGTTGACAGCCTCACACACGTGGCATCGTACTGGCACCCGAGAACCAGCACTCGTGTATGCAGTACTTTCAGAAATCAGTTATATTTATGCATGGTCATGGTCATACTCATAAATGTAATTGGACTTCTTTTTTAGAAAGTGAAACAAAGCCTGAATTCTCCATTGTTGTGTAAGGCCTCAGTTCCTGGAGCTGTCCTGTAAGTTCCTTGAAAACATGTGCACCCAACCTGTACTGGGACCTCTCAGCAGCTGCCTCATAGCCTGGGCCCTGGACAGCTCTGAAGTCACAGGAATGGGGCTTCAGTAGGTTGCACTGGGGTGAAATCCTGGCCGTCACCCACAAGGAAAGACCAATGCAGCAGAACCGTCCCTGAAGCAGCGAAACGTGGTCAGGAGCCGTCCGTCAGCGAGCCATCCCTTTGGAAGTTCTTCACAGGACAATATGTCTTAGAATTTTTAACACATAGTGACGTGCCACGAGGTGGCTTTCCCGTCCCGTTCCTACTGATGTACGTTTATATTCAAAGTAGAAACAGAAATCATCTTTTACATAACAAAGTCCTGAAAATCGTCACAGCTCTTAAGCCACGCGGTTCCTCAGCACCACATGAGCTGACCCATCCCAGCTAACGATCACATGGACAGACTAAGACATAACTGTAGAAGCGTCGGTATTTT
>NW_026654680.1:0-8368 GCF_009828535.3 Hylobates moloch
TAACCCAGTTCTGTATGAAGCCAAAGCTTATTTATCCTGCTAGAAACGAGTGCCACTCAAGAGAAATACTGGCATCTTCAAGAGTCTTCCTGCAGTTATAAGGAATTGGGAGGGGCCAAGGGGCAGCCAAGGAAAACCTTCAAATAACTCCCTTCCTTCATTTCCTAAGGAAATTTCCTTAATTTCAATCAGCACCTGGGACAGTACCAGGGCAAGCCTTGTGGATGTCACCCTCTCTCGGATCTCTCTCTCCACCTCTCCCTAGCTTCCCTTGCTTCTTAGCTTCTTCCTCCAGCTGAGCAACCCATTCTTCAATGAAAGATGGCCTCAAATTCCAATTTGTCTTCCCAATGCCAATTGACCATGGAAAGCTTTCTAAGCCACATTCTGACTCACACATTTACACAATACCAACACTGGAATGGGTCATGTGTTTAGACATCTCACATTTTAAATAGGAGGAAACATTTGGCCAAAGGGGCAGTATGACTTGCCCTGAGACTCACGGAGTTAAAACTGATTGGTCAACTGGACCCATGTCAGGGGTATCTGCACTCTTCCCCCCGGGGAGTCTCAGCCTGCCTCTGCTCTTTAATGCTGCCTCCCCCACTTCCCCTCGGCTTCCTCCAACAACTGTATGCCTGCAGAGATAAACCCCTGCCTTCTTGCTGCCACCCCACAGAGTGATCTAATAATAAGGATCTAAGCATAATCATAATAATTAATAATAAGGTCTAAAGCAGACCCCACAGGGTGATCTAATAATAAGGATCATGAATACTTATTGAGCAGGTAACTGTGACCAGCACTATGCCAGGCAACTGTATGTATGTATACTTGTATGATATCATTTGTTTTTCCCCCAGACTCTGCCTGTGAGTTAGGTAGTAATACACTCTGAGCCTACCCATCAATGGATCACTAAGATCCCAAAGATACAGCTACAGAATAAACAGGATAAAGGGGGAAAAAGTCTCCTACTGTTAGATCAATGGTCATAAAGAAGGAGCATTTGAGGCCACTTTGCTGCTCCACCGTTTCTGGTGCCCTCACCTTCCTGTCTTCCAAGAGGCTATCAATGCCCTCTAGATCCTAATGCCCTCTCGGCCCTGAGGGTCCCTGAGGTCCTCCTCCTCTAAGGGGAAAGAAGTGGAGCACCTGAGCACTGCAGATCGGACTGGGCTGTGTGCACCACATCATGGGGGAGCCTGCCACGTATCTTCAGATTGGTGGTTAATGCACAAAATCCTCCAGAATCTAGGTCCTAATTCCTTCATCTGCCCCTCTCCACATATACCCACTGTTCCAGGCATATGGAACTATTTTATATGCTCCCGCAGTCAGGCAAAGTTAGTCCCAATTTTATTCATCAGAAAATGAGGAGTGGTTATGTATTTACTCATATCACACAAAAACATTTTCCCTTTTGAAAAATATTTTGATTGTGAACATCACTCTTAGGAAAAAGCACATTGGTCTACATTGACCAAATTAGTGTAAGCTTGGGATGCTTACAGAGGTCACCTCACCTGCTTGAATAAGGAGAAACCATGAAGGAATGAAATTTAATGTAGATAACAGTAATTATTCCTGGAGCCTCACATTTTCATATCTTGCATGTTATTGCAAGCAAGCCTCTCACATATAATTTTAGAAGCAATACACTGTGTTTACGTTGTTGAGATCCCAAAGGTGCAATATAGAAAGAAAGAAATAAAAACGGGAAAAAACATCTCCTACTGTTTGGAGAATGGTTTCTGGGGCTTAGAATGAAACTTTCGGTAATAGCAGCATGCATGCATTCCAGAAGTGTTGAATCTTTAAAGAACTCAGGTGGAATGCATGGTAATCAGCTCTGGAGAAGTGCCAGCTGACTTAGAAAGTGGCTTAAGGGATGATGATGGAAGACACTGAAGGCATACAGGAACTTTAAACAATTGTTTTCATAGACATATGCAAGTGTAAAAGAAGTAATATAATTTTACAATAACACTTTAATTATTATTTTGAATATGCATGTCAAATGAAGGCCTAAAATGTAAACATTCTCAAGTCAGTCATTGACTGTTTCACCCACATTTTTAAAAGTTGATGCATCTGAATTAGTCAAATAATTTTCACTGGATATGGGCATACTTAGAGCGCACGCTCTTCTCTGAACACATTCTGCCTCATGCCTCAGTGTCTTTTTCCCTGTTAATTCCCCTGCCAATGACTCCTCCTTCAACTTCTTCCCCTGCTAACTGCTAATGCACTTTATTTTATTTTTTTTCTTTATTTATTTTTGAGATGGAGTCTCACCCTGTCGCCCATGCTGGAATGCAATGGCACGATCTTGGCTCACTGCAACCTCTGCCTGCTGAGTTCAAGCGATTCTCCTGCCTCAGCCTCCCAAGTAGCTGGGATTACAGGCACGTACTACCATGCCTAGCTAATTTGTTGTATCTTTAGTAGAGACAGGGTTTCACCATGTTGGCCAAGCTGGTCCTGAACTCCTGACCTAGTGATCCACCCACCTCGGCCTCCCAAAATGCTGGGATTACAGGTGTGAGCCACCGCACCCGGCCCTACATGCACTTTAAAATCAGGACAAACATCCCCTCCTTCAAGAAGCCATGATAATGAAACCATGCTGGGTTAACGAGCACCCTCTGAGCCCACATGTGCCCTGAGCCACCCTCTCTCCTAGCACTTGTCTGCTTTTTGTCTGTTTACATATCTGTTTTCCTGGCTAAACTGTGAGCCACTGGAGGTCCTGAAACGCATGACATGCACTGTCGTCATCCCACAGCTCACCTTAAAACCTGACACATGTGGTAAGAAACTCAGTAGACATGCAGTGTATAAAGTAATGAATGCATTGGTAATTGATTGGTAATTGATGCATAAATGAATGAATGATTCAATGTAGAAGGTATTTTAGGAAACTTCCCTATCCACTCAGGAAATTTCTCATAAGAACACTTCCCCATGAAAAAAGTCATAATTTCTGAACTGTGGGTGCAACTGAATTGAGGAAGAGACTGGCTGGTATTTAGCAAGCATTTCTCTTTTCCTCCTGTGTGCCTCAGCAGGCGACATGTCCCAGTCTCCCCTGTGTGACTGTCGATAGCTGTTGGTGGAAATGAATTAGCAATCTCCAGGCCTGGCCCATAAAATCTTCCCACAGGGTTCTCCACTCTCTTTTCCTTTACTTATTGTTGCACCCCAAGAATTTGGTAGAAGATTCTGAAACTAGAGAATGGAAGAGCCATGGGATTCGCACGTGACCACCGAATGGATATGAGGATCAGAACTCCCCGCAGCAAGACTCCCATAGACCTAGTGTCCATGAGATATGAACTTGTACCGTGTTAAGCCTCTGAAATTTTGGAATCATCTGGTACCACAATGAGACTCATAATTCAAGACTGCTCAGACCTACCGCTCTGCTGATTGAAAGTCAGTGTCTCCCACCACTTCATTTAATGGTAAGTATTTATTAAGTACTGATTATATGGCAACTACTTCAATATAACAGTTAAGAGTCATAGGAATGGCTGGGTGCACCGGTTCTATCCTCTCTCACACCTGTAATCCCAGCACTTTGGGAGGCCGAGGCGGATATCACAAGATCAGGAGTTCAAGACCAGCCTGGCCAACATAGTGAAACCCCATCTCTACTAAAAATATACAAAACAAAATTAGCCGGGCATGGTGGTGCATCCCTGTAGTCCTAGCTACTCGGGAGGCTGAGGCAGGAGAATCACTTGAACCCAGGAGGTCGAAGTTGCAATGAGCTGAGATCGCACCACTGTACTCCAGCTTGGGCAACAGAGTAAGATTTCAAAAAAAAAAAAAAAAAAGTACTAGAACCTTTAGTCAAATGGAACGCGATGACCTGGGAAACATGGAAGTGGATTGAACTAACCAGAGATGCTTAGAATCAATTTTTCCACGTTCTCTTTCTAACGGCAACTCGCGGCACCCACTTTTCTTGGACAAGCACTCACCTTGGTTCCCAGGGGTCCGGGGAGTCCAGGTGATCCACGGAGTCCCTGGGGAAATAAATAATACAAGTACAATCATGGAGCTGAGAGTGAACACTGACCCATCCACCACGTGCCAGGCTGACTGCATCCTCTGCTGGGGACCCAGAGATGAGTGAGACTCACTATGACCTGACTTGCACAAAAGAAACAGAATCTAGTTTTGAGCCACAAGGCCCTGGATGTGAATTCCAACTCTGCCTCCTACTGCCTCTGTGTGGCCTTCAGGAAATCTCTTAGCCTGTTATGTAACATTTCCCATTGAAGAGCCTTATTGTATAGACTTGCGCAAGTAAGGGGCAAGGCCTCGTTTCAAAGCAGGCTTCGAAAGCTTCACTTCAGGCTGAAGGGCTTTGGCACTCACAGCCACAATGAAAACCATGATTCTACGTTTGGAAGTCTTGGCTGAAAGCACCAGATTAGACCAGAAGTCCTTCTCTACGCATACCACACTTGTCCCGAGCTGTGGGCATGTGTTTGCCTGTCTCTCCATGAGATGGGAGCATCTCCAGGGTGCAGACTGTCTCATCCATCTCTGTATCCCCAGCACTGGTCCAGGCTGGCATGTGGCCAGCAGTCCATGAGGTTGTGCTGCCCTAGCCTGAACCACATTAGACTGTTGGACGCGCACACCATCCCTTTCCCAACCAGCCCCGTTTCATTGGCCACGGTTCCATTTCTGCAAAGTTTGGCAGTTAGATTTTTTCCCTTTTCCTTCTCTAATTTTCACCTGGTTTCTACAGGCACAGGGATCCCCGACCTTCCACTTACCGGCTCTCCATCCTTCCCTTTTCCGGGTGGCCCAGGGAGTCCAGGAGCACCAGAATCTCCCCTGGGACCAATGGGCCCTGGACTGCCTTCTTCCCCCGCTGCGCCCTAGAGAGAAAAGTAGACATTTCCCAGGGTCAGTTACACTCAGCACGAAGCTTTCCTATGGGGGAGCAGCCTGAGTAGGTTTGTAGGTTTCCTGGGGCTGCCCTTATGATTTTAGAAGGCCCATGCTTTCTGGGACACAGAAAGATGGACTGTGTAATGTGTGTTATAGGTTACATCGTGTCCCCCAAAATTGGTGTCTTGAAGTCCTAACCCCTACTACTTCAATGTACACAGGTGATTAAAATTAGGATGAGGTCATACTGCAGTGTGACCCTCCAATGGTCCTAATCCAATATGAGTAGTGTCCTTTAAAGAAGGAGGCATTTGGACACACATGCATAGAGGCAAAACGACACAAAAACGCAGGGACAAGACACCACCAATGAGCCAAGGAGAGAGGCCTGAAACAGATGTTTCCTTCACAGCCCTCAGAAGGAGCCAGTCCTGCCAACACCTTGACTGAGGACTTCTAGCCTCCAAAACTGGGAGAAAGTACATTTTGGCTGCTTAGGCCACCCAGTTCATGATACTTTGTTACTGCGGCCTTAGTCAATCAACTCAATGCAAAACATGGAAAAGGAAAGGACGTTAGTGACGACCTCCCACCCAGTGCGGGCAAATCTATTTCCGGTGCATGTCTTACGGATCGGCCCTCGTTTCTGCTTGAACTCCTCTGGGAGCAGAGACCTTACCACTGCGCCACACTGGGCATTCCCTTGTCAGGCAGCTCTGTTATGTAACATTTCTTTACACTCAGCCTCCTCTGAAATCTTCCCAACATTGGACACTAAGTCTGTTCCCCGGAACCCTGTAGATACAATCCAATCCCTCTTACGGTTAGGTTTTCAACTGTCAGAACAGAGCCTAAAGCTACCATGGAGAGAGCAAGAGAGAGCGAGCGTGAGAGTGCCAGCATGGGCACCGGGGGCGGCTCGAGGACCTGGGCTTTGAGCCTGCTCCTAGCCAGTGCTCATCTTCTCTGACGACAGGGCTCTGAACAGCCCTTGGGGCGACCCTGGCCGTGGAACACTGGGTTGAGCCCCGCGAACCAGACACACTCCTTTCCCCAGACGGGGCTGCCCTGGGCGGAAGCTGCAATCAGTGTTTCCGGACATTCTCAGATGGAGCAGAGGGAAGGTAAGATGAGCCGAGGATGTGCAAAGCAAGGATGGAGAGGGCCTCTCTCCAAGCCTGGAGCAGAATCAGCTTCCCCCAGCCCCAGGCCAGCTCCTGGACATGGTGTGAGAGGGAAAAAGTACGCTGTGATGTCCGGGATTTTTACCACTTTTTATTTATTTATTTATTTTTGAGACGGAGTCTCGGAGTCTCGCTCTGTCGCCCAGGCTGGAGTGCAGTGGCGCAATCTCGGCTCACTGCAAGCTCCGCCTCCTGGGTTCACGCCATTCTCCTGCCTCAGGCACTCGGAGTAGCTGGGACTACATGCACCCGCCACCACGCCCGGCTAATTTTTTTGTATTTTTAGTAGAGACGGGGTTTCACCGTGGTCTCGATCTCCAGACCTCGTGATCCGCCCGCCTCGGCCTCCCAAAGTGCTGGGATTACAAGCGTGAGCCACCGCGCCCGGCGGATATTTACCACTTTGCAGAGCCCTGGAGGTTCCTTTCCAAGTCCCAGGCCCGGCCCTCAGCCTGGGCTTCTGCGCAGCCAAGGAAAGGCATTTGGCTCCCTCTAGAGGCTGAATGTGGCAATAGCCCACTGATTTCTGGTTTCTGAACATGCACCTGTTAGTCCTCCTAAGATGCCTGACATCTTGGACATCCCCTTCCAGATACCAATGTCCTACTTATGATGTGCCATCCTTCAGACATGGTATAATTAAGGAATACCAAATGAATCCAGATGTTTTTCCTTTGCTTAATCTAGGCAGTCTGAAATGGTATTATCTTTTTTTCAAAAAATGAACGTTTGCACTTGTATTACATAAGGGTTGTTATTATTATTATTATTATTATTATTATTATTATTATTATTATTATTATTTGAGATGGAGTCTCACTCTGTCACCCAGACTGGAGTGCAGTGATGTGATCTCAGCTCAAGGCAACCTCCGCTTCCCAGGTTCAAGCGATTCTCGTGCCTCAGTTTCCCAAGTAGCTGGGATTACAGGCATGTGCTACCATATCCAACTAATTTTTGTATTTTTAGTAGAGATGGGGTTTCACCATGTTGGCCAGGCCCGTCATGAACTCCTGACCTCAAGTGACCTGCCCGCCTTGGCCTCCCAAAGTAGTGGGATTACAGGCGTGAGCCACCATGCCCGGCTCCAAATACCCAAGAGAGTTTTCATAGATGTATTGATCATTTTTCTCTGCATTAAGTTCTTTTTTTCTGGGAGACGGGTATCTTAAAATTGAACCTTCCTGCCAAAAGGCAAATGACATCCCCTCTTGTTAAATTATGCAAAAACATAAAAACTGAAGTGATTCTTTAAAAGGCACCAAGTAGTGTCAACTTGAACTTGAAAGAATTCATGTTAAGAAATTTGGCCACGTGTGTGCTAGAAGGGATCTCTGTGGACAATCCATGCCCCCATGTCATCTCTTCCTGTTCATGGATATAAGCGTGATCTGCTCATGCAGGGAGGGCAGGACACAACCACATGGTACCCTTGTCACCTGTTATCTGTTGAGTCCTCTGCACATACCTCCCCAATTCCTCAGCTAATCCTCACAACCTATGATCAATGTGGCACCACCCTCATTTTACAGATGAGAAAATCCAGGTGCAAAGAGGATGCGCTTTATTTAGATCAGGGTTTCTCAACCGTGGCACTATTGACCTTCAGGGAGGATCGTTATTATAAGGGAAATGTCTTATGTGCTGTGAGGTTTTTAGCAGGCTCTCTGGTCTCTACCCACTGATGCCAGAAGCAGTTACTCCCCTTAGTGGTGACAACAAAAAATATCTCCCTGGGTAAAAACCCCCTGTTGAGAATCACTTTTGCCACCTTAGCTTATATCAATGCAACTAGGGCAAGAGAGCTGGCATTTGACTCAGGTCCAAAGCCCTGAATCACTCAAATGAGTGCGTCTGATTTCCTGAGCACTGGCTCAGTGTCACCAATTACCTCAGAGACATTTCCTAAGGTGCTAGGTCAGAGAAATGCAAAATGGAACTTAAAAGGCTGTAGATTTTCCTCCTCAGCCTCTGGGTTTTTTTTTCTTCTTTTTTTTTTAATTGGGGTGGGAACATGTGTCTCTCTTCTTGATAATTAAAATCTCAGGCTGGGTTCAATGGCTCGCACCTGTAATCCCAGCACTTTGGGAGGCCAAGGCGGGTGGATCACTTGAGTCCAGGAGTTTGAGACCAGCCTGAGCAAGATGGTGAAACCCCGTCTCTACAAAAAATATGAAAATTAGCCAGGCGTGGTCGTGCACACCTGTAATCCCAGCTACTCAGGAGGCTGAGGCATGAGAATTGCCTGAGCCCAGGAGGCAGAGGTT
>NW_026654681.1:0-8366 GCF_009828535.3 Hylobates moloch
TTTGAGACAGAGTTTCGTTCTTATTGCCCAGGCTGGAGTGCAATGGCGCAATCTCAGCTCACTGCAACGTCTGCCTCCCGGGTTCAAGTGAGTGTCCTGTCTCAGCCTCCCCAGTAGCTGGGAATACAGGCATGCGCCACCGTGACCAGCTAATTTTGTGTTTTTAGTAGAGACGGGGTTTCTCCATGTTGGTCAGGCTGTTCTCGAACTCCTCATCTCAAGTGATCCACCTGCCTCAGCCTCCCAAAGTGCTGGGATTACAGGCGTGAGCCACCGCACCTGGCCTGTAGTATATTTTAAAGTCAGGTTGTGTAATGCCTCCAGCTTTGTTCTTTTTGCTTAAGACTGCCTTGGCTATTCAAGTTTTTTTTGTTGTTGTTCCATATTAATTTCAAAATAGTTTTTTCTATTTCTGTGGACAGTGACATTGGAATTTTGAGAGGGATTGCAGTGAATCTATAAATTACTTTGGACAGTATGGATATTTTAACAATATTAATTCTGCCAGTCTATGAATACAAGATATCTTTCTGTTTATTTGTGTCATCTTTAATTTCTTTCATCAATGTTTTATAGTTTTCAGTATAAAGATCTTTCACTTCCTTGGTTAAATTTACTCCTAAGTATTTGGTTATAGTGAGACTCGATACCTTATAGAGAAGATCTTCCCATCTTATCTTTTTTTTTTTTTTTTTAGACAGGGTCTTGTTCTGTCACCCAGGCTGGAGTGCAGTGGCATAATCACTGGTCACTGCAGCCTTGACTTCTTCCCACATCAGCATCCCTAGTAGCTGGGACCGTAGGCACATGCCACCACGCCTGGCTAATTTTTTGTATTTTTTGTAGCAACAAGGTCTTGCCATGTTGCCCTGGCTGATAAACTCCTGGGCTAAATTGATCCTCCCACCTTGGCCTCCCGAAGTGTTAGAATTGCAAGCATGAACCACTGTGCCCAGCTCTTATTCTTTTTATTCAGAAATGTAATGTATAATTTTTTTGTGTGCAATTTGCTCTTTCATATACATTTTAGAGCCAATTGTCAGGCTCCATGGAAAATGTAGAATTTTGATTAGCGTTGTCATTGGATCTGTAGATCAATTTTGGAAGAATTGAAATCCTTATAATATTGTGTATTTCTAGCCATGAACATGGGCTATGTATTATTTAGATTTTCATAATGTCTTTCAAAATAAAGTTTCATAAATTTCTGCATATAAATTGTGTACATCTCTTGTTAGAGTTATTCCTCAGTATTTTATGGTTTTATTTCTATTATAAATGGTGTTTTTTTAATTAAGAAAACATTTCCTAATTGTTTGTTGCTTATGTGTGAAAATGTAATTGTTTTCTATGTCATAATTTTATATTCTGTCACTTTGCTAAACTCTTTTTTTCCCCTCACAGTTTTCTGTACTCTGGGGTTTTCTACGTAGGCAATTACATCATCTGCAAATAATGACAGTTTTGTTATTCTTTTCCTATCCTTTCCATTATAGTTCTTTTTAGAAAAGTCTTATTTTCCTGGCTAGGAACTGAATCAAATGCAATGTTGAATAGATGTGGTAAGTTCAGCATTACTGTCTTGCTTCTGATTTAAAGGAGATGCTTCTAACTTTCCCATATTTGGAACGATATTTGCTTTAGACATTTTTGTAAGTGCCTTTATTACATTATGAAAGTTTCCTTTTGTTTGTAGTTTATTATGGCTTTTATTTATTTATTTGTTTTTGAGACAGGGTCTCGCTCTTGTTGCCATGCTGGAGTGCAGTGGCGTGATCTCAGCTCACTGCAACCTCCGCCTCTTGGCTTCAAGCAATTCTCCTGCCTCAGCCTCCCGAGTAACTGGGATTACAGGTGCCCACCACCACGCCTGGCTAATTTTGTATTTTTAGTAGAGACGGGTTTCGCCATTTTGGCCAGGCTGGAGTCGAACTCCCGACCTCAGGTTATCCGCCCGCCTTGGCCTCGCAAAGTGCTGGGATTACAGGCATGAACTACCGTGGCTGGCCTATTACAGCTTTTAAAAAATATGAATGGCTGTTGAATTATAACAGTACTTTTTCTGTATCAAGATGATCATAAGATTTTTCTTTTTTGACCTATTAATATGTTGAATAACAATTTAGGTAGATTTTCTAATATTAAAACCTCCCTATATTCCTGAAACTTAAATTGGTTAAGGTATATTGTCTTCCTTATAAACTGCTAGACTTCATTTTTGTAACATTTTGTTTAATTATTTTTGTCATAAAATAGGATTGACATTTTTATCCTTACTATGTCATTGTATGGTTATGGCAACAAGGTTATACTAGCTTCATAAGAGTTTTTTGGAGAATATTTTCTCTTTTTCTGTGTCTTGCAACAGTTTGAATGAGTAGAATAATTTGTTTCTTGTTAGTCTGGTACAATATTCCTGTAAAATCATCTGGGTCTACTGTTTTCTTCATAGGAGGATTTTAAAACCCACTGCCTCTCAACCTACAGAATGGGAGAAAATTTTTGCAATCTACTCATCTGACAAAGGGCTAATATCCAGAATCTACAATGAACTCAAATTTACAAGAAAAACACAACCCCATCAACAAGTGGGCGAAGGACATGAACAGACACTTCTCAAAAGAAGACATTTATGCAGCCAACAGACACATGAAAAAATGCTCATCATCACTGGCCATCAGAGAAATGCAAATCAAAACCACAACGAGATGCCATCTCACACCAGTTAGAATGGTGATCATTAAAAAGTCAGGAAACAACAGGTGCTGGAGAGGATGTGGAGAAATAGGAACACTTTTACACTGTTGGTGGGACTGTAAACTAGTTCAACCATCGTGGAAGTCAGTGTGGTGATTCCTCAGGGATCTAGAACTAGAAATACCATTTGACCCAGCCATCCCATTACTGGGTATATACCCAAAGGATTATAAATCATGCTGCTATAAAGACACATGTACACATATGTTTATTGTGGTACTATTCACAATAGTAAAGACTTGGAACCAACCCAAATGTCCAACAATGATAGACTGGATTAAGAAAATGTGGCACATATGCACCATGGAATACTATGCAGCCATAAAAAATGACGGAAAACCAAGTATGATTTCTCATCATAGGTGGATTGAACAATGAAAACACATGGACACAGAAGGAACATCACACACCGGCCTTTGTGGCATTAGGAGATATACCTAATGTTAAATGACGAGTTAATGAGTGCAGCACACCAACATGGCACATGTATACATATGTAACAAACCTGCATGTTGTGCACATGTACCCTAAAACTTAAAGTATAATAAAAAAAATAAAACCACTGCCTCAGTTTATTTAGTAGTTATAGTACTATGTCAGACTGAATATTTGGTCCTGATTTGTCACTTTTTGTTGTTGTTGTTGTTGTTATTGTTGAGATGGAGCTTTGCTCTTGTTGCCCAGGCGGGAGTGCAATGGCGTGATCTCAGCTCACTGCAACCTCCACCTCCCGGGCTCAAGCGATTCTCCTGCCTCAGCCTCCCGAGTAGCTGGGATTACAGGTGTGCGCCACTACGCCCAGCTATTTTTTGTGTTTTTGAAGAAGAGACAGGGCTTCACTATGTTGGCCATGCTGGTCTCATACTCCTGATCTCAGGTGATCCACCTGCCTCGGCCTCCCAAAGTGCTGAGATTACAGGCGTGAGCCACCACACGTGGCCGACTTTTTGATTTTTTAATTTTCTTTTACTTTGCAGGATCCTGAATTTCCCCCTGTTATTTTTCCCTCTGATCCATGCAAGTTCTGAGGGTGTCCCTCCCTTCCTTCTTTGAAACCCTTCAGACTGTCTGAGTCTCGTGTGTTCTTATTTATTTATTTATTTAGTATTAGATATTATAAGTAACCGTGTGTTCTCTAAAATCACTTTCCATAATCAGTAGTGTTCTGACCCCCTAGGATACACATAATACTGGAGCATTGTATAATAACTCAAGAAGTTCCAAGATTTCAACTTCATTATGTACAGGTCATTAGGTAAGTCAAGAGTTTGATTAGCCAATCTTGTAAACTCTTAACACTAGTCCTAGGAACTTGAGCCAACATATTAAACATTGCAAACTAGATGAATACGTTTATGGCAATGAATTTAGTCTTTGCTGGGGTCTTGTAACTCTTTTGGAATATGAGCTATATCCTCCCTGAACAGGAATTTTACCTCTCCCTCTGGGCTATATTGGAATTCAACACTTGTCATGGGCCCGGAGGCAGTGAGAGGTGGTTAGGAGAGGCTTCAGTTTGTGAGTTTACTGCCCGATATGTGATCTTGAAAGGCTTTAATGCTGGGACAGAAGAGAGGGGTTGCCTCTCCATGACCTCTCAAAAGTCTCCTTTCCATTTTTCTTCTTTTTATTTGCACAGCAATGTTCTGAGTATCCTTATTCACAATAGCCAAATAGTAGAAAAACCCATGTCTGTTGATGAATGAATGAACAAAATGTAATATATAATGTACAATGGAATATTTTTCAGCCTTAAAAAGGAATGGAATTTTGATACACACTACAATGTGGATGAACCTTGACAACATTATGATAAATGAAATATGCCAAATACAACAGGACAAATATTATGCGATTACACCTATACGAGGTACCTAGAATAGTTAAATTCGCAGAGATACAAAGTAGAATGATGGTTGGCAGGGACTAAGAGGAGGTAGAGATGGAAAGTTATTGTATAATGAATACAGAGTTTTCAGTTTGGGATGATAAAAAAGCTATGGAGATGAATTGTGGTGATGATTGCACAACAATTTGAATGTAATATGCCACTGAATTAAACACTTAAAAATGATTAAAGGCACGAATTTCAGGTTACATATATTTTACCACAATAAAGATGACTTTGACAGGCCAGGTGCAGTGGCTCACGCCTGTAATCCCAGCACTTTGGGAGGCCAAGGCGGGCAGATCACCTGAGGTCAGGTGTTCGAGACCGGCCTGGCCAACATGGCGAAACCCCGTCTCTTCTAAAAAATACAAAAATTAGCCAGGCATGGTGGTGCAAACCTGTAATCCCAGCTACTTGGGAGGCTGAGGCCCGAGAATTGCTTGAACCCAGGAGGTGGAGGTTGCGGTGAGCCGAGATCTTACCACTGCACTACAGCCTGGGCAACAGAACGAGACTCCGTCCCCCACCTCAAAAAAATGACTTTGATAAATATTTATTATGGAATCATTTTTGTTTGGGTACCCTCACCCCTTACAAAATATCTATACTTCTAACGTGGCTTCTCAATGTCCTTTAAAATGTTCATTTTAAATAAAGCCCCATAGAATAGTCTCTGCCTAACAATCGGAGGAGAAAGGCAATGAATCAAAAGATATTGTTTTGAAAAATGAACATACATGCAATGCACCTGCTCTATGGGCTGTACTATACTAAATAAGTATATTTAATAGAGAAAATAAAATATTTAACAATAAACACCGTGCTTCTGGATATGAGAGCCGGTGAGGTGTGATGGAGGTTTTGGAATGAAAGGAATGCATAACCGAATACAGTGCAGTAGATGTAAAACACCAGGAGGACTTCATGTTGAGTCTGATACGAAGTGGCCAATAAGGCAATGTCTTAGCCACGTGCACACGCAAACTGCGAGATTAAAGACTAATATGATCAAATGGGATTACTCCAGTGACAGGAATGTATGCTGATATTGTGAACTGCAGATTATGGAACATCTACTCCTTTTCCAACTCGTTGGGGTGCAGGATAAGCACAAGGTCCATTCCATTTTTCAGAGTCCCGGCTCTTCCTATTGGTGCCCTTATCTTAACCTAAGAGACTCAAGGGCTGAACATTTAATTGGTGCTGCAGTTCTGCAACCATTACAATGAGACCTTGAGCTTGGCCTTCAGTCACATCTGCCCTTGCTTGAAGAGGTAGGAAATGCTCTAAGATGCCGTGGAAGCCTTCTGCTGCTCTCCATGTGTTCTTTTCTCCCCCACATACCATCATTCCCAATCTAGTTGTGTTCTCGATTTCATGTTCATAGTTTTAAAGTTTTTTTTCCGTATGATTTCTAGAGCCTTAATATGGATCTAAGTGCTACCGCAATCTTTACAATCACTGTTGTTACTATGTCAACCGAGTGCCATAGTCACTTTATCTCCTATCACATTGCCCTCCACTTGTACTTCATCCCAGTTTTGGGATGGTGATCATGTGAGTAATCATGATATTACTGAATGCCATGGATTACCATGGACTGTTTCATCTTGGAAGAAGACTATTCCCTGTACTGCCCCAAAACATGTTAAAGCTAAACCCAGAATCCCATTAGGAGAATTTGTTTCCTGGGGCTATTTCTGATACCAATGATTGTACTAGACAGGTCTCGATAGGAAACATATGGGACAAGAGAGAAAGAGGATAATTTAAAAAGTGCAAAAACCTGGGACTTAGTAACAGCTGACTTGTTACCACTCCCAGGCCTGAAGGGATTAGTAGAGGGAGTGTGTCCCAGGACCCAGTTGTACACAGAGTTTATAAAGTCACTTGCGTTGAGAGGGGCAGTGACTTTCATTCAGCCAAGGGACCAGTCAGCTCAGGGGCGACCTTGCAAGAACGGAGTCAGGGGAATAAAAACAGTGACCCGATTCTTCGTCCTTCCTCCAATTCCCTGCTGGGGTCTCTAATTGGCTAAACCCAATTGGGAAATAGAGGTCAAGGGAGCAACACTGATGAAGCTCATGCAAGTCAGCCTTTTGAGGTGGTCAGCAGGTTACAGAAGAGTGAAGGGTGGAGCTGGGAGGGAATGTATGGACAGGAAACCATAGATACCCAGCTCAGGCACTTTTTGGGTTCTTTAACATCTGAAAATGGCTACACCTTTCATTCACAAAACTGGTTTGAGTGGATATAGAATTTAGCATGCAATAATTTCCCCTTAGAAATATACAAACATTGCTTCGTTGTTTTCTGGCATTTAATATTATAAATGAAAAGTCTGACTCTGATCTGATTATCTTTCCCTGTGGATAATTTTTATTTTCTTTTGGAAGCAAGTAGGACTTTGTCTTCATCGTTGGGATTCACTAATTTCCCCAAGATAGTTAACGTGTAAGGTTATATTTTGTTTTTCCAGCTCAGCACCAGTGGGCTCTTTCCACATGGAGACTCAAATCTTTAACTCTTTTCTCCCAATTCTAATTTCCTTGTCATTTTGCTCAGCTCTCTGTATCACTCCTTTTAATTAATAAATTTAGTTTCAGCACCATCCAATTTGCTAGTCAGTATCTAATTTGTACTTTTTTTGGGTCAATCCTGTTGGATATTTCTAAGGACTTTCTTGTTCTCTAATATTGTTTTGTTTTTCACAGTGGCCTGTAGGAGAATATCTGCATATTCTCTCAAATCCTCCTCCGATCTCATATCTCTCAAATCTAATTCCCCAATTAGATTTTAGAAAATTCTTTCCTGTTTGCTAGATTGACTCTGTTTCACTGGTTTGAACTCATTTCTCAGATTGATTTTGCTGGTTTATTTTTTTGTTTTCGTTTTTTGCTTCTGATTCTCCCTATATATTTGGTGATTGTCTGTTGTTTGTTTCTTTGTTTTTGGTGTAACAGCTTGTGTTGTGTTTGATTGGCTCTCCCACTCCAGCCCAAGCTTAGATGACAAAGAACCACCTCCCTTAAAATTGTTTTTTATTATGAGTTGGCTTTAACAAGAAAAAAACCACTATTAGCTACCATGATTTCTATTCCACTCCACAGTGATCTTCAGTGGGGGAAAAATTAAGTAGAAGAGGGTTTCTTGTCTGTTCTGAAACACTTTTTAGATTGTGTCCCTCTAAACCAGCGAAAATTACTAAGACCAGTTGGGTCATGAATAAAAAAGAAATAATAAAAACAAAAGATTGTGCATTGATTCAAGAAGTTAGGGAGAAACAATAATATCAACAACAATGAAAACCCTGAAGAAGATAAAGAGAGGCAATTATTAAAGACAAAATAATAAATCACTGAAGTAGAAGACAATTGAAAAATAAATTTCAGTTAATAGGGTAGTTCTTAAGGTAAAATAAAAAGTAAAAAAGAAAAGAAAATTTAAAATATATATGAAAAAAGAAAAATAAATTGAGGAGCTGGGTCTTTGAAAAGATAAAATTGGCTAAACTTGGGCAAATAATACTGGGAAAAAAGAATCATACAAATACACATGACTCAACACCAAATGATATTTCTAGTCCAGATACAAATGTTTAAAAAAATTATACAGGCTGGGCGCGGTGGCTCACGCCTGTAATCTCAACACTTTGGGAGGTCGAGGTGGGCGGATCACCGGGTCAGGATACCAAGACCAGCCTGGCCAACATGGTGAA
>NW_026654682.1:0-8364 GCF_009828535.3 Hylobates moloch
TAGTTGCTATAGTTTCTTCCTAGCCTCGATGGTCTTTACAATTTGGCATGTTTTTGCAGTGGCTGGAACCGGTTGTTCCTTTCCATGTTTAGTGCTTCCTTCAGGAGCTCTTTTAGGGCAGGCCTGGTGGTGACAAAATCACTCAGCGTTTGCTTGTCTGTAAAGTATTTTATTTCTCCTTCACTTATGAAGCTTAGTTTGGCGGGATAGCAAATTCTGGGTTGAAAATTCTTTTCTTTAAGAATGTTGAATATCGGCCCCCACTCTCTTCTGGCTTGTAGAGTTTCTGCTGAGAGATCAGCTGTTAGTCTGATGGGCTTCCCTTTGTGGGTAACCCGACCTTTCTATCTGGCTGCCCTTAACATTTTTTCCTTCATTTCAACTTTGGTGAATCTGATAATTATGTGTCTTGGAGTTGCTCTTCTCGAGGAGTATCTTTGTGGCGTTCTCTGTATTTCCTGAATCTGAATGTTGGCCTGCCTTGCTAGATTGGGGAAGTTCTCCTGGATAATATCTTGCAGAGTGTTTTCCAACTTGGTTCCATTCTCCCCGTCATTTTCAGATACACCAATCAGACGTAGGTTTGGTCTTTTCACATAGTCCCAAATTTCTTGGAGGCTTTGTTTGTTTCTTTTTATTCTTTTTTCTCTAAACTTCCCTTCTTGCTTCATTTCATTCATTTCATCTTCCATCAGCGATACCCTTTCTTCCAGTTGATCGCATTGGCTACCGAGGCTTCTGCAGTCTTCGCGTAGTTCTCGATACTTGGCTTTCAGCTCCATCAGCTCCTTTAAGCCCTTCTCTACATTGGTTATTCTAGTTATCCATTCGTCTAATTTTTTTTTCAAAGTTTTTAACTTCTTTGGTATTGTTTTGAATTTCTTCCCATAGCTCGGAGTAGCTTGATCATCTGAAGCCTTCTTCTCTCAACTCGTCAAAGTCATTCTCCATCCAGCTTTGTTCCATTGCTGGTGAGGAACTGCGTTCCTTTGGAGGAGGAGAGGTGCTGCTTGTTAACTTTGGGTGGAGCCAAGATGGCCGAATAGGAACAGCTCCAGTCTACAGCTCCCAGCCTGAGTGACACAGAAGATGGGTGATTTCTGCATTTCCGTTTGAGGTACCGGGTTCATCTCACTAGGGAGTGCCAAACAGTGGGTGCAGGACAATCGGTGAAGGGCACTGTGCGTGAGCCGAAGCAGGGCGAGGCATTGCCTCACTCGGGAAGCGCAAGGGGTCAGGGAGTTCCCTTTCCTAGTCAAAGAAAGGAGTAACAGACGGCACCTGGAAAATCGGGTCAGTCTCACCCTAATACTGTGCTTTTCCAACGGGCCTGGAAAACGTCACACCAGGAGACTGTGTCCCGCACCTGGCTCGGAGGGTCCTATGCCCACGGAGTCTCGCTGATTGCTAGCACAGCAGTCTGAGATCAAACTGCAAGGCGGCAGTGAGGCTGGGGGAGGGGTGCCCGCCATTGCCCAGGCTTGCTTAGGTAAACAAAGCAGCCAGGAAGCTCGAACTGGGTGGAGCCCACCGCAGCTCAAGGAGGCCTGCCTGCCTCTGTAGGCTCCACCTCTGGGGGCAGGGCACAGACAAACAAAAATTCAGCAGGAACCTCTGCAGACTTAAATGTCCCTGTCTGACTGACAGCTTTGAAGAGAGTAGTGGTTCTCCCAGCATGCAGCTGGAGATCTGAGAACGGACAGACTGCCTCCTAAAGTGGGTCCCTGACCCCTGAGCAGCCTAACTGGGAGGCACCCCCCAGTAGGGACAGACTGACACCTCACTTGGCCGGGTACTCCTCTGAGACAAAACTTCCAGAGGAACTACCAGACAGCTGAATTTGTGGTCTCACGAAAATCCACTGTTCTGCAGCCACCGCTGCTGATACCTAGCCAAACAGGGTCTGGAGTGGACCTCTAGCAAACTCCAACAGACCTGCAGCTGAGGGTCCTGTCTGGTAGAAGGAAAACTAACAAACAGAAAGGACATCCACACCAAAAACCCATCTGTACATCACCATCATCAAAGACCAAAAACAGATAAAACCACAAAGATGGGGAAAAAACAGAGCAGAAAGACTGGCTTTTTTTTTTTTTTTTTAAGTTTCTTATCACTATGCCAAGATGAGCATAATAGATTTTCCAAGAGAAGGTTCTGACTTTTTACCCCCAAGACAATTTGAAATGTTCTATGTCAGAAATTCAGGACACAACTTCATTGTCTTTGACAGAACTTCAAATTGTTTCCTCTATCATGATGGCTCATCACCTGCTTTTGTGTTATGAGAGTTGAAGTGCTGTACCATCAGATTGTTCGGCTTAAATTCCTCTTCTAGCCTAAAATTCCCTAAACATAAAATTCATATAGCATAACATTATGCTTCGTTGAACCCACTGTATGTTTTTTTTCTGAGTCAGGTAAAAGAAAAATAATGAAGAAAGAAACTTTAATGATGATACTTTTTTATAGAGAATCAGACTTAAATGCTCCCATATTTTTAAAAGAGGTCTTTCATTTTTACAGGTGTCTTCAATATATTTCATCTGAATAGCTAAAGGAACATTAATGTTTCAGAATCTCTTCTGATTTACTGCTTAATAATATTTAATATGATCCTTGATGCTGAATATGTGTTTTAAAATGTCTACTACAGGAATTAAGAAAACAGCAGTGCATGAGGTGCTGAGTCATTAATGGCATAGCTAGAGCATGTTACTTGATTTTTCTGGAATCATCTTTACTTGCAAGTAAGAGTTCCAGGCAGTGACTTCTGAGGTTTCTGATGGGTCTAAATTGTAAAATTTAAATAAGTCCCATTTCTGCAAAATGCCAGAGTCTCAGTTGGTTATAAAATGTAAGTCATTGTGGATTATGGGTCAAAGTAAGGGTGACTTCAGGTGTTGGGTCTAGTTTAAAGGAAGTTTAAATAAGATACATGTTCATCTGCATAGCACCCAAATCTGGGGGTAATTCTGATTTGGGGCTGTTGGAATAATCACAGAAAGAATGTCCAAGAATGTGGTGGGGATGGCTTTACCCTGTTGAGGAGTGGCAGGGGCTGCAGCTTTTATTATTGGTGATGTAGCGATGGGAAGAAAAACTCAGAAAAGGGAGACAATGAACGAAGGCAGCCCGTGTCATCTTGGGCTGGTGTCAGGGAGTCTGCAGGATGCAGACAATTTGTCTTTCTATCCCAAGTGGTTAATGGATGTCTTACATTTGCAAAAGAACTTTCAGGAAAATTTCAGCATTTTGAGTTTCTGATTGGTCCGATTGGCTCAGATTGGGTTAGATTCCACCCTAATATTTTTGTTTTCCTTTGACTTTTGGAAAACATTAAGAAATTGATTAAAATTAGTACAAGGGATTGTTTCAGTATTCACTTTTCAATATTTTAATGACTCTATATTATAAATAGAAAAATAAATCAAGTGAATGACAGAAGGTATTTTTACCTTGTGACCCCCAATTGGCCATGCTCAAATTTGCTCTATAATTCCAAATAAAAGCATCCTTAATATGTGAAGAAAAATAACTAGCCCCAAATGGAGACAGCTGTCTAGACCCGAACATGTTAACTTATATTGACCTGCATTTCAGACGCCAGTATAGACAGTTATTATTGTTCCTGGTGAAAGATGAGGGCCCCTCTTCCCTGCCCAGCATGGAGAGGAATAAACAGGCAGGCAACACAGGTTTATGGGAATTTTGTGAGCCTCTGATCTCAGCCCTTAGACACCTTCTATAGGAGCATTGATCCCAGCCTGGGGGCGTGCAGTCAGCAGAGCAGCAATAGCCCTTCCCCGACCGGCAGGCACAGAGCAGGTAGGTCCCACTGCAGCATCTCCTTCCTGGTCTCTTGGGGCAACAGGCAGTAACAGCAAGTGGGCTGAGACAGTGCTTCTCAGGCAATCTAAAGTTTAAAAAGTCTTTTCCCAGGAGCACTGCTTCTCGTCTTTATTATGATAATGGTGATTATCATAATAGTGTAGTGGCATCCGTAATTTCAAAGCCTTTTTGGCATTCAATTTGACGGCGCAGTTAAAATTCATCTTGGTAAGTGTTGCCAATGCGTAGTTATGGAAAATGGGAGGAGGGAAATGGACATCATAGATGGAAAAAAAAAATAGTCCTTTGTCTTCTCTAAATCATTGATGACAAGAAGGCAAGCAAGAAGTCTGTATTCATAAATCTCCAAGCTAGAGATGGGAGGAAATTCAGGGCCCTCAGAAATTATTAAAATGTATTTTCTGGAATGCTACCCTAACTTATAAAAGATGACAGAGGTTTTAGAATGTGAGTAGGATGACTTTCTTCTCCAAGGCCATGGTCATAAGGTGGAGATAGTGTGTGTGTGCATGTGTATGTGTGTGTGTGTGCGTGCAAGTGCAACATATATGTGTATGTTGAAGATGGTGGTGTTACAGAGCCTGTCTGAGGTTCCACAGGGCTAAAACAAGAAGCCAGAAAAAGCAAGAGCAATTGTGACATCAGACAAAGAAGGTGCGCAAACAGTAGAGACAAGAATCACAACAGGAAATTTAAAGATTTCCCCAATAAAAGCAGTCTTTCCTTCTTTGTTAAAAACACTATTTTTCCCCTCTAGACTTTTTGATCATCCTTGAGATTTTAGAGAAAGGATAAAAATATTGATTATTTTTAGATTCGTTTGTATGTATGATCAAAAAGAAAATGTTTTCTTTCATAAAATGTTTAACACATGCATTAATAATTTAAATCCATTTCTAGGCTACGCTTCATTTAGAAATTAATTGAGAAAAAAGAGATCTCAAAAGGGAATTCTCTATGAGCTCTGATAGACTTTACATGTAAAAATGATTTTTTTTTTTTTTTTACCTTGCTGGAAGCATACACAGCTCTAAACTAAGTGTCTCTGGCATTTATTCCACTGTGTACATTGAACTACAAAAAAACCCAGCAACATTACATTGATATCATTGAAGACTGGCTGACTCCTTGAGGGAGTAAAACATGTACTTTTAAGATAACACAAAACAATGGGAATTTCAGCACTGCAATGGCAGCTTACACATTATGTTGGAAAATGTATGATTTTGACACATATTTTAATTCTTTCAAGTGGTTACAGATACAATGATAGGAATTGCACAGACAAAAATTATCAGCATTTCATAGAGCTTCATGCATCTATGGAAGGAAGTATTTAACTTGGTTAAACTTGGAATTCATTGAATTGTTTGTTTATGTACTGATTTTGACAGACTGAAGAAGTTAATGGCCTTTAATCTAACAGAATCTGCTGCATCAGGAACCAGGATATCTCTAAAAAAATCACTTTGTAAAGTGGGCTTGCTCAGATGCCACTCCAGCAATCAAATACTGTTAAAAGTGAGTATTTTTAGTTAAGCTAGGATTCTGTATCCCTAATTCTAAATATGTTTATATTGCCATGTCTTGATCCATGAGCTTGAGATACAGGCTATTAACTTCCAGCTTTCCTAGCTGCCTGATGTCATTCCCTCTTTCCTCCAAAAGCCCTCACAAGTTAGTTACATCAATAATTTTAGTAACTCTTTGGTTATTGGTAGAGCTTTAAATTTTGGGCAGTACCCAAATCCATATAGAGATCTGAAGTGGGGGCCTCTAACTCTCCCTTTTCAGAAGACATGGATATTAATGCCCCTACTCTATGCTCCCTTTCCCTGAACTCCTCTCAATCCCACTTAAAAACTGTATTGTCTCTCTGTTGACTTGAATATTGTCAATGATGATATAGCATTTATGTGTATTTCTGGAACTATAACTGTATTTTCTCTGCTTAATATATATAGGTTAATTCTATATATTTTTAAAAATCTGTAATCTTGTTTAACATTAGCATTATAAATACTACTTCTGCATCAGACAATGTATTTGATTGTGTATGTGTCTGTGTGTGTGTGTGTGTGTGTGTGTGTAGAATGTATTTTATATTCCTAGGTTCATACATGTTTTCCTTTACTTCTTGGTTTTCTTGTTTTGTTTTGTTTCTGGCATGTGCCTCGAGATATGCTTGGTTTCCTTGTATGTCAATATCCTTCCATGTCTTCTCATTATATGCTAAGGGATAAGGAGTTATCTTTTTAAAATAAACAAAAGCTCTTCCTCCTGGAGACCACTGCTTTCTGCTCCAATCAGAACTGCTTGGCAGTGATTTAGCATCCCAGAATTTTCCTCCACTACTCTAATATGTTTAAGTTTTCTTAGATTATGGGGCTTCCTTTTTCCCAGTGTACTCATTTTACTGAAGCATGTATTTGTGAAGGATTCATGGGAAGTGTTTTAGCTTCCTATCATTGCATAACAAGCGACCTGCACATTTTAGCTGCTTAAAACAACATGCATTTATCTCACACAGCTTCAGAGGGGTGGGAATATGGAAGTAGCCTAGCTGGGTAGTTGTGGCACAGGGTGTCTGATGGGGTCGCACTGAAGCTGGTGGCCAGGGCTGCGGTTATCTGAAGGACTGACTGGGGACACAGGGTCCATTTCTGAGAGGGCTCACTCATGGGTAAGATAACTGGAGACCTCAGTCCCTGGCTGGCTGGCCACAGAAGGCTTTAGTTATTCACTCTGAGGGCCCTCCACATGGCTGCCTCATATCCTAGCATTTGGTGTCCCTCCAAGCAAGGGCTCCAAGACAATCAAAAAGTCCAAGATGGAAGATGCAGTTCCTCTACATGACCTATATTCAGAATTCACACACCATCGCCTCTGCCTTGACTCATTACGAGTAGCTAAGTCCATCACATACTCAAGGTAAGGGGAACTAGGGTCTACTTTTTGAAGAAAGAAGTATCAGTGAGGTTGGGTATGGTGGCTCATGCTTGTAATCAGAATGCTTTGGGAGACCGAGATGGGAGGATAGCTTGAGGCCATGAGTTTGAGACCAGCCTTGGCAACACAGTGAGACCCTGTAGTCCCACATACTCAAGAGGCTTAGACAGGAGGATCACTAGAGCCCAGGAGTTTGAGGCTGCAGTGAGCTACGACTACACCACTGCACTCTAGCCTCGGCAATAGAACGAGACCTTGTTTCCACTAAAAAAAAAAAAGTCTCAGTGAATTTGTGAACATAATTTTAATGAACCACAGATTTCATTATTCTTTCCTTGTTCTTAATAAGGAGCGTCAGTGGGTATCACATTATAATTCAAATACCATTTTTCATTCAGAACATTTTAGGTATTAATCCATTTTGTTTTGTGATAAAGTCTTGGCTGTGAAAAGCTTAGCTTTTGTTTTCTGTTGGAAGAAGCAAGGATTTTTGTTTTGATCTCTTCTTGTCTAGATTTAAAACATATAAATACGTACACACAAAAATACACACACATATACAATTCTCTCTACATATATCTTTTATGTGTGTGTATATACATATATATGTGAAATTTCTGAGCACTAAGGATGAAGAAAGCATACATTTATCTTCATTATGCATGACTAAGCACCTAAGTTAAGTGTTTTATTCCTTGTGCTCAAAACTCAATGGGTTTTCAGGTTGAAGATGTATCTCTGCAGTGTGTATATATATATGTACACACACATACATGTGTGTATATATATATGTACACACACATACATGTGTGTATACATATGTGTACACACATATGTGTATATACATATGTGTGTACACATATATATGTGTATATACATATGTGTGTACACATATATATGTGTATATGTATATGTATACACACATAGATATACACATATGTGTGTATATATACGTATACACACATATGTATACACACATATGTGTGTGTACATATGTGTATATATACGTATACACACATATATGTGTGTATATATGT
Source organism: Hylobates moloch (assembly GCF_009828535.3). NCBI lineage: Eukaryota > Metazoa > Chordata > Mammalia > Primates > Hylobatidae > Hylobates > Hylobates moloch. The sequence goes on from NW_026654682.1 coordinate 7,836, forward strand.
GTATATACGTATACACACATATATGTATGTGTATATACGTATACACACATATATGTATGTGTATATACGTATACACACATGTGTGTGTACGTATACACACGTGTGTGTATGTATACACACGTGTGTGTGTATGTATACATATGTGTATACATGTGTATACACACGTATACGTATGTATACACACATATATATGTGTGTATACCTTATACAAAAATTAATTCAAGATGGATTAAAGACATGTTAGACCTAAAACCATAAAAACCCTAGAAGAAAGCCTAGGCAATACCATTCAAGACAGGCGTGGGCAAGGACTTCATGTCTAAAACACCAAAAGCAATGGCAACAAAAGCCAAAATTGACAAATGGGATCTCATTAAACTAAAGAGCTTCTGCACAGCAAAAGAAAATACCATCAGAGTGAACAGGCAACCTACAGAATGGGAGAAAATTTTTGCAACCTACTCATCTGACAAAGGGCTAATATCCAGAATCTACAATGAACTCAAACAAATTTACAAGAAAAAAACAA
>NW_026654683.1:0-8364 GCF_009828535.3 Hylobates moloch
CTGACCTCAGGTGATCCACCCTCCTCGGCCTCACAAAGTGCTGGGATAACAGGCATGAGCCACCGCGCCTAGCCTTGAATTTCTCTTGTCTTAAGAGTAGGAGGAGGGGAGCTGATGTTGCTCAAACTCGTTTTGTAAAAAAACAGCTTTGTTTGGGTATAATTAACATATAATATGTAAAGTGAACAATTTTTTAGTTTTTAAGAGACAGAATCTTGCTGTGTTGTCCTGGCTGGAGTGCACTGGTATTGAGAGGTGACAGCATGCTGGCAGTCCTCACAGCCCTCGCTTGCTCTCAGTGCCTCCTCTGCCTGGGCTCCCACTTTGGCCGCACTTGAGGAGCCCTCCAGCCCACCGCTGCACTGTGGGAGCCCCTTTCCGGGCTGGCCAAGGTGGGAGCCGGCTCCCTCAGCTTGCAGGGAGGTGTGGAGGGAGAGGTGCGAGTGGGAACCAGGGCTGCATGCGGCGCTTGCGGGCCAGCTGGAGTTCCGGGTGGGCATGGGCTTGGCGGGCCCTACACTGGGAGCAGCTGGCTGGCCCTGCCGGCCCAGGCAATGAGGGACTTAGCACCTGGGCCAGCGGCTGCGGAGGGTGTACTGGGTCCCCCAGCAGTGCCAGCCCACCCGCACTGGGCTCAATTTCTCACCGGACCTTAGCTGCCTTCCCGCGGGCAGGGCTCGGGACCTGCAGCCCGCCATGCCTGAGCCTCCCACCCACTCCATGGGCTCCTGTGCGGCCAAGCCTCCCCGACGAGCGCCACCCCTTGCTCCACGGCGCCCAGTCCCATCAACCACCCAAGGGCTGAGGAGTGCAGGCACACAGCACGGGACTGGCAGGCAGCTCCGCCTGCAGCCCTGGTGTGGGATCCACTGGGTGAAGCCAGCTGGGCTCTTGAGTCTGGTGGAGATGTGGAGAACCTTTATGTCTAGCTCAGGGATTGTAAATACACCAATCAGCACCCTGTGTCTAGCTCAGGGTCTGTGAATGCACCAATCAACACTCTGTATCTAGCTGCTCTGGTGGGGCCTTGGAAAACCTTTACGTCTAGCTCAGGGATTGTAAATACAGCAATCAGCACTCTGTATCTAGCTCAAGGTTTGTAAACACACCAATCAGCATCCTGTGTCTAGCTCAGGGTTTGTGAGTGCACCAATCGACACTGTATCTAGCTGCTCTGGTGGGGCCTTGGAGAACCTTTGTGTCCATACTCTGTATCTAACTGATCTGATGGGGTCGTGGAGAACCTTTATGTCTAGCTCAGGGATTGTAAATGCACCAATCATCGCCCTGTCAAAACAGACCACTCGGCTCTACCAATCAGCAGGACGTGGGTGGGGCCAGATAAGCGAATAAAAGCAGGCTGCCCGAGCCAGCAGTGGCAACCCGCTTGGGTCCCCTTCCACACTGTGGAAGCTTTGTTCTTTCGCTCTTTGCAATAAATCTTGCTACTGCTCACTCTTTGGGTCCACAATGCTTTTATGAGCTGTAGCACTCACTGTGAAGGTCTGCAGCTTCACTCCTGAAGCCAGCAAGACCACAAGCCCACCGGGAGGAACAAACAACTCCAGACGCGCCTCCTTAAGAGCTGTAACACTCACCGCGAAGGTCTGCAGCTTCACTCCTGAGCCAGCGAGACCACGAACCCACCAGAAGGAAGAAACTCCAAACACATCCGAACATCAGAAGGAACAAACTCCAGACGCTCCACCTTAAGAGCTGTAACACTCACCACGAGGGTCCGCGGCTTTATTCTTGAAGTCAGTGAGACCAAGAACCCACCAATTCCAGACACAGTATGATTGTCAGTAGGCCAAGTCATGCTTATGTTCTGAAATATTTTGTTTTTTCCCCATGTGAAGAAACAATAATGAGAAAATTAGGTTGCCCAGATAAAACAATTTTGTTAGGAAATGTTGACTTTATGTTGGAAAAAAAATCATATAAATTCAGATTCTAGTAATCTGTGGATTAACCCTTGTTGCAAATATTATCAACTGAACTAAGAGAATCCTGATTTTTTAAATTGTATTTGGGATTATTATACTAATGGCCAACATAGGTGAAAATGAGAAGAGATATACTGAAAACAGAAATGTCCTGGAGTGTTCCCTCTGAACTTGTCACTAATGTTTCAAAATATATAGCTTGATGCAGATAGCAAAACACTGGTATGCAGGAAAAAACAGTCACCCAAAGAAGTCATAGCAACTCAAACCAGAGCTATAGGCAGGGAGGAGAAATGGAAAACTAGCCTTATGAATAATTAATATAGACAGCTGGAAATCAATATAGATTCAGGGATTGCTGTTGTTTTTACTAAAAATTAGCTGGTGGAAGTATAATATGTAGATATATTTTTAAAAGCAACTCTAGTTTTCTAACCGCAGTTTTCATTTTTCCATTTTTCCCAAGCTCTGTATTTCCATTTGTTTGAAACACCTTTGGCACTGTTTCTGACAAGGTGTCTGTGATGTGTATGTGCGTGTGTGTGTGTGTATGTGTGTGTTGTCTGTGTGTGGGGGGGGGAGAGACAGAGAGAAAGTGTATGTGTGTGTTTGTGTGTGTTGAAAGAGAGAGAGGGAGAGTGTGTGTGTGTGTGTGTATGAATTGTTTTGTCTACGGAATCCCTCAGTGTGGGTTGGCAGCCACAGATCCAAATTATCTTTCAATGAAATGCTGCCAACTAAATTGTGTTTACAGTCAGCCTTAACTTATGTTCCAAGCTTAGTATTACAGAACCTTCCAATACCTTCACATAGTTTTCAAGTATCAGTCTGCAATTACTTCATGCTATTCATTGATATAAAAGTTTGAAAGAAGTTCAATATCTTTTAATTAAAGTTATCAGAATCCCCTTGTATGTGATGGTAATCCTGGGAGTAACTCTCATCAGTGTTCCCTTGTATATGTTTAGAAGTTGATAATACAGGCTTGTGACTCACAAGAAGAGGAAGTCAAATCCTGAGCTAAGGTGCTGGCACCAACTGCAGTGGGTGATTTATAAAAGGAGTTTCATTTGTAGTTCTCAAAGGCCTGTTATGGCTTTTAACAAAGCAGTATATCCTTTTTTTTTAAGCTAGTTTGAGCTATGACATTAAATATTCTCTTTTAGGCCCCTAATCAGAAATCCTCCTTCTTAGTTAAGTTGATATGACTGCATTGGTTGCTACAAACAAGCCTGACAATTTCCTCTGATCATATTTGAAATGTTGCATAAACCGTGGGTTTGTCTTTTTTAATTTAGTAAATGAAGACAGGGATAAATCTATGGAGAATCAAAATGTGTCAGGTGGCAAAGAACAACTTGGGATTTTGCATGTATAAAATGACCTTTCAAATAATAATAGTGAATAAATTATGCTTCTCCTTTAAATAGAAGGTATTTCTGGAAAGGATTTATTTTGTTGGAGAAAAAGTAAAAATTAAACATTTATTATATAAGAATTTGAATTTGGTTTTCTTATCACAATTGAGCATCAGGAGTCCTGAACTTGACAGACTCCATTTTTCTATGCGTATCCAAACCACATGAAATAAGCAAACAGTGGCTGGTTCAAAGTTTAGCCTTACACATTCAGAACAAAACTATTAGGTTGATGCAAACGTAATGACAGTCTTTGCCATTAAAACTAATTTAATGACACATTTTGCCATTACTTTTAATGGCAAGGACCGCCATTAAGTTTGCACCAACCTTTATTTCTTTAGTTGCTTTAAATACTGCCTAAAATCCTACCATTAGCTCAGTATTATGAAAGTATAACTAGACTTCACAAGAACTGGATTTAGGTCCATATTTACAACTCCTGAGTCACATGCAAGTTATGTAATCTCTCTAAACACTAAATTTCCTTATCTGTTGTTAGAATTAAAAGACAGTATATTATGTAATTATTTTCATGCAAAGTGTAAAATGCAACAAAAATTTGGCTATGTTATAATTATTATTTTGGGTTAAGGCAGTTTAACTCATAGTTTAAAATCCTAGGAAAGGGGTTACATCTTACTATTACAAGTCATTAGCCATTGCTGCCATTATTAACTACTCATTTTGATACCAAGCACAAGACTTACATTGTTACATTAAATCTATTTAATCCTCACCACATTTGCATGAGATAGTAATATTATTATTGCCATTTAAAGATAAGGAAACCAAGACTTTGAAACATCTGACCAGATAGACACCTCCATTTGAATTTTAGCTTTATGGTAGCTGTTTTACACTAAACAGTTGTTTAACTGTTCTCAACTTTAAAATATATTTATATGTTATCAATAGATAAGCATTACAAGTTTTTTAAAGAATTGGAAATAATGATATATAGTGGTTTTTAAGAACTATAATACAATAATGGTAGTGGTAGCAGTAGCAGTGATCACTTGGATCAAGCCAGCCTTGCTGGCCCCTTCTCTATCCCCCCGACAGAGCATCTAGAGCCGCACTGTCCAATAGAACTTTCTGCAATGATTGGAATGTTCTATGTCTGTGTTGCCCAGTACAACAGCCATGAGCCACATGTTGCTATTAAGCACTTGAAATATAGCCAGTGCCACTGAGAAATTTATAATTTTTAGTTAATTTCAATTTTCATTTTAATAGTTACATGTACCTAGTGGCTATCAAATTGGATGAGGATCTAAGGATCACGAGATTCATTATTTCAGAAAACAAATGAATAAAGCAACTCTTCATTTCCTAATAAAATATTTGAAAGGGCATGCATTTATTACAGACACTTAAAATAACTGATACATTATGTGTTTTTCTTTTATTTTATCTAGATAATTAAGATACTATACAATAATGAAAAGGACAGTGGACCAGAAGGAAAGTGCCTGAGTCCTACTTCCAGACCTGGCACAAGGTAGCTGTATGATCTTGAGCAAGTACCTCACCTTCCCAGGCTTTACTTTTCCCTTCCTACTTTGCTAACTATATAAAGATCCTTTGATGAGCAAATTTTACAGGACTTAAACTAATTACATATAGATTAGTTTTCTTTTACACAATACTAATATACACTGTCTTTTTTTTTCATTTCAACAAACCAAAAAAAACCCACTACTTAATATTAAAAAAAATTTCTCAGTTTTGTTTCTGTTGACATCTGGAGTAATAACTTTAATATTCCAAGTTCCAAGTAGACTTACCATGCAGAGAGCCTTATCATTTTTGCCAGGCATTAACTCTATTAATACATGCATTATTTAACTGGACCTTATTCTTTTTTATCTCTGCAAATAGTTTATTTCTGATGCCCATTTATAATGTCCAAAGCAGTAAATCTCTATTAGAGTCCTTTCTGTACATTACTTACTTTAAAATTTCACTGATATTACAAAGTACTCCTAAAAAAGTGGCCAAAGAATACAGGTAAATCCCATATAAAATCCTTCCTGACATACACAGCTCATCTTCAATAAGTAACTCGTGTCTTGTCTGCATATTGACTCAATTATGCTATTTTGCTTGATTTTAGCTAACACACATATTGTTTAATCTTCATTTTTGATGTTGCCTGTCTAATAGCAAACACAAAATAGGCATACTATTATTAAAAGGACTTTGCCACAATATATATTGTCCTAGAATATGTCACAAAGTGTTGCCATTATTATAATCTCCCCATAATTTCAAAATTATTACATAAAATAACATTTGAATAGCAGCCAACAGTTTACAAAACAGTTTTATCATTCCTTTGATTCTTCTCAACAATCTTTGATGTAGGTTTTATTATTCTCATTTTAAAGATAATGAAATTGTACATCAGAGTGGTTAAACCTTTTGCACAAGGCCACATTGTTAGCGATTTTTAAAAGATAAATTCAAACCTAAGTTCCTTTTTATACCAATATAAACTGTTTCAGGAAAACGTATCAAGTATCTCAAATATCACAAGATATTTTAGTCATGTATGACTTACATTTAAGCTTAATGTAGGCAATTCCATCTTTATATTCTGAAACCAACAGACTTCTAACGACCTCTTTGTTTGATTTCCCTTATTCTGAGGATCCAGTTCAATTGTTTTACTGTAAAAATAATTTCTGCCTTTTTATCAGGTTTTTTTCTCTTCATCAAATGGTTTACATCCCTTTTCTTGGCTTCCTTGTTGAAAACTTTGATTAAATAACAGTTTCTCATCCTATTAAATTCCATACAACATATATTTTTATTTCTAAATAAACGCATATTGTAAGGAAGGAGTTAATATTGTGTCATTTTCAAACCTAGGTGAGATGGAAAATAGGATATTAAACACCCCACTATCACCACCACAACAGCTATCAATATATACGTGTATGTAAGTGTATTATTTGTTTATATGGTAATCTTCTGAGAAATCTCTGGGATAACTTATAACAAATGCTGGAGTCTACATAAAAACTTGTGGCAGTTCAGTTTAGTTTATAAAAGGAAATAATGAAGAGAAACAGAGAGTGGTATTATAGCTTATTGGTAAAATCAGACTATTCTGGATTATAATTTTAACACTGTTTTTAATGTGTCAGTAAAATCCTGTCAACATGGGCATCTTGCCGAATTTCAAGTTTGAGACATTCATTTCTAAGCCTTGGATAAAAGTAAGTTTAATTTCACATAAATAAATACTAACTTAATTTTTATTTCTAATGTACGTTGGTATATTTTAATTTATGTGTAGTTTCTTATAAGCTTATTTCCTATTGTATACGAAAAACGTATAAAATATACAAGAGTCTTTACAAGAGTCTTAAAGGCAAAGAATAAATGTTCGTTTTTCAGTTTAAGGGACAAATGAAGTTTTTAAATAGGCTCTTTTCCTTTTTTAAAATATTTGTGTTAATAAGAATCAGAAACTAGTTTATGGGTAATAAATATAACATTGCTTAAACGTAAATTACAAATATTGAAATATCATATCCTATGGCTAGTCAGAAAACTTAGAAGTCCAAAACTAGAAATATAAAAGAAAAAGAGTGAAAACAATACTCTTGCTTTCCTTAGAATTTTTTTAAGCAGAGGGTAAAAAGAAAAATGCCTATGGTGGACCAGACATATTAAACATTTTAATTTGCTTCTCTCCCTCTCTCTCTCTCTCTCTCGGGCAGTCTGTAACGAGTAGCTGCTATAATTAAAGTAATCTGCCGTTTTTGTGTGCCTTCACGCTACTGACTTAAGTTTTTGTAAATTTTTAAAACAAAATTAGATTTCTCTTATAAGAGCTATTCTGTATTGAAACATAATACAATGTATTTTGTTCTGTGCAGAGTTTATATAATGAAGTACTTTTTGTATAGGGACATAGTCTAAGTCACTATGATATTCCACACAGAAATATTGCAATGGCCCCTAACATTTGTATATCACTTTATAAGAGGTTTCATTTGCATTTTTCATCATGCCCCTGCAACAACCTTATAAGGAAGGACAGTTATTATTTATTCTCATTAGCAGCTGAGGAAACCATGGCACAGAGAGGTGAGAAAACCCAAGAGTATTCGATAAGTAAGTGTAAGAGCTGGAATTTAAGTATGCACTCCCTGGAAGTTCAGCCTGTATCACAAAAAGTCTGGATTGTAGATTATAGAAGTTTAAATACTTTTTTAAAAAAAGTTTTGTGCAAATGCCCTCGGCCCAATTGCTATTTTACTTGTTTTACAGAATGTAGGGGATCTTTTTTCTGTTTCATTAGCTAAATAATGCATTTAATTATATTAATAATTTAAAACATTATATTTGCCATGCCTTAGGACTATACATATTATTTTAATCTCTTCCACTGAGATAATTGGTAAAACTGACTTTGGCATATTATTAATTTCTTGTGCTTCTATACAAATTTTTTCCTAACTGATGAGTGTGATTGACAAATCAAAATATGACACAATAATAATCTAAAAGTTAAAGGAAAAAGAATAATGCTAGGCAACAAAAATTCTGTGAAAAATAAGACCATGTTGCTAATGTCAAATGTAAAATGCTTATGATCTAAAAAGCAGTTATAATAGACTTTCTATATCCATCTATCTTTTCTATAGTGATAAATATTAGACATATAAGTGTGCAGTTTTAGATATATGACAACCAGATGACAGATTCTTTAAGATAAATTTATAATCAAATGAGATTATAAATTTCTGATACGACAGTGTAAGGAGTTCTACAGATCCATTCCTCAGTGAAACAAGCATAACTGGTAAAATCTATTAAACACACACACAACCATTTAAAGTCTCTGGAAATTGTCCCAAGGGCCTACAGCAAATAAAGAAACGGTTATTCAGGAAAATCCGCTAAAACTTGGTAATAACAGTAAGAGTGTGTTGCATTTGAATTGTGAACTGCTCCCTCTCCCATCATTACCTCAGCTTAAC
>NW_026654684.1:0-8359 GCF_009828535.3 Hylobates moloch
TGGAATTGAATGAAATGGACAGGAATTCCATGTAATGCAATGTAATGTAATGGAATGGAATGGAGTGGATTGGCGTCGAGTGGAGTTGATTATAAAGGAAAAGAATGGAATGGAATGGAATGGAATTTAATGGACTGGAAAAAAGTGCAGTGGAGTGTATTGGAGTTGAATGGAGAAGAAAGGAAGGGACTGCAGTGCAATGGAATGGAGTAGAATGGAGTGGAGGGGAATGGAATGGAATGGAAAGGAATGGAATGGAATGGAGTGGAATCGAATGGAATGGAGTGGAATGGAATGGAATGGAATGGAGTGGACTGGAATGGAGTCGAATGGGAAGGAAAGGAAGGCAGTGGAGTGGAGAGGATTGAAGTGGAGAAGTGTGGATTTGAATTGAATGGAATGGTATGGAATGGACTGGAGGGGAGTGAAGTGGATTCTAAGGGAAAAGAATGGAATGGAATGGAGTGGAATGGAAAGGAATGGAATGGAATGGAATAGAAAAAAGTGCAATGGAGTGTATTGGAGTGGAATGGAGAAGAAAGGATGGGAGTGGGTTGGATTGGAATGGAGTAGAATGGAAAGGAATGGAATGGAACGAATGGAACGGAATGGAAAGAATGGAGTGGACTGGAATGAATGCGAATGGGAAGGAATGGAATGCAGTGTAGTGAAGAGGAGTGGAGTGGACAAGACTGGATTTGAATTGAATGGAATTTAATGCAATGGAATGGAAAGAAGGTAATAGAATGCAGTGTATTGGAGGGGAGTGGATTGGAGTAAAATAGAATGGAATGAAAACTAATGAAATGGAATGCAATACAATGGAATGTAATGGAATGCAGAGGATTGGAGAGGAGTTGCGCAGAGGGGAATGTAATGTAATGTAAGGTAATGGAAAGGAATGGAAAGGAAAGGAATGGAATGGAATGGAAAGGAATGGAATGGAATGGAATGGAATGGAATCGAATGGAAGGGAATGGAATGGAATGGAATGGAAGGGAAGGGAATGGAACGGAATGGAATGGAATAACGTGCAGTGGAGTGTAGTGGAGTGGAATGGAGAAGAAAGGAAGGGGCTGGAGAGGAGTTGAATGGAGTGGAATGGAATGGAATGCAATGGAATGGAGTGAAATGAATGGAATGGAATGGACTGGAATGGAGGCAAATGGGAAGGAATGAAATGGAGTGTATTGGAGAGGAGTGGAGTGGACAAGAATGGATTTGAATGGAATGGACTTTAATGCAATGGATGGAAAGAAATGGAATGAAATTGAATGGAATGGAATGGAACGGAATGGAACGGAACAGAAAGGAACGAAACAGAACGGAATGGAACAGAATGGGATGGAATTGAATGGAATGAAATGAAATAAAGTGCAGTGGAGTGCAGTGGAGTGGAAAGGAGAAGAAAGCAAGGGACTGGAGTGGAGTTGATTGGAGTAGAATGGAATGGAATGCAATGGAATGCAGTGGAATGGAATGGAATGGCATGGAATGGAATGGAGTGGATTGCAATGGACGTGAATGGGAAGGAATGGAAAGCAGTGGAGTGGAGTAGAGTGGAGTGGAGAAGAGTGGATTGGAAAGGAATGGAAAGGAATGGAATGAATTGGAGTTGAGTGGCATTGATTCTAATGGAAACCAATGGAATGGCATGGAATGGAATGGAATAGAAAAAAGTGCAGTGGAGTGTAGTGGAGTGGAATGGAGAAGAAAGGAAGCGAGTGTGGGGGATTGGAATGGAGTAGAACGGAGTGGAATGGAATGGGATGCAATGGAACGAATGGAATGGAATGGAAAGGAATTGAGTGGACTGGAATGGATGCAAATTGGAAGGAATGGAAAGCAGTGTAGTGTATTGGAGTGAAGAGGTGAAGAGTGGATTTGATTGGAATGGAATGGACTGGAGTCGAGTGGCATTGATTCTACTGGAAATCAATGGAATGGTATGGAATGGAATAGAATGGAATGGAATGGAACGGAATTGAACGGAATGGACCGGAAGGCCATGGAATGGAATGGAATGGAATTGAGTGGACTGGAATGGAGGTGAATGAGAAGGAATGGAATGCAGTGTAGTGGAGAGGAGTTGAGTGGAGTAGAGTGGATTTGAATTTAATGGAATTTAAAGCAAGGAAATGGAAAGGAATTGAATGGAATGCAGGGGATTGGAGTGGAGTGGATTGGAGTAAAATGAATGGATTGGAAAGTAATGGAATGGAGTGGAATGAAATGGAATAAAGCGCAGTGGAGTGCAGTGGAGTGGAATGGAGAAAAAAGGAAAAGCCTGGAGTGGAGTGGAATGGAGTGGAATGGAATGGAATGCAAAGAAATAGAGTGGAATGGAATGGAATGGAATGGAATGGAATGGAATGGAGTGGAGTGGACTGGGATGGATGTGAATGGGAAGGCATGGAGTGGAGAGGAGTGGAGTGGAGATAATTGGATTTGAATTGAATGGAATGCATCGGAATGGATTGGAGTGGAGTGGATGCTAGTGCAAAAGAATGGAATGGAACTGAATGGAATTGAATTGAATGGAATGGAATGCAACGGCATGGAATGGAATGGAATGCAATAGAATGGAATGGAAAGGAAAAATGTGCAGTGGAGTGCAGTGGAGAGGAACGGATAAGAAAGGAAGGGAATCGAGTGGAGTGGAAAGAATTTGAATGGAATGGAGAGGAATGGAATGGATTGCAATGGAATGGAATGGAATTGAACAGAATGGAACGGAATGGAACAGAATGGAACGGAATGGAATGGAATAGAAAGGAGTGGATGGGAAAGGAGGTGAATTGGAAGGAATGGAATGCAGTGGAGAGGAGAGGAGTGGAGTGGAGAAGAGTGGATTTGAATTGAATGGAATGAAATGCAATGGATTGTAGTGGAGTGGAGTGGATTCTAGTGGAAAAGAATGTAATGGAATAAAATCAAATGGATAAAAGTGCAGTGGAGTGCAGTGGAGTGGAATGGAGAAGAAAGGGATGAAGTATAATGGAGTGAAAGGGACTGGACTGGAATGTAATGGAATGGAAAAGAATGGAATGTAATGGAATGGAATGGAAAAAAGTTCAGTGGAGTGTAGTAAAGTGGAATGGAGAAGAAAGGAAGGCTGTGGAGTGGAGTGGAATTCAGTGGAATGGAAAGGAAAGGAATGCACTGGAATGGAAGGGAGTGGAGTGGACTGGAATGGAGGTGAATGGAAAGGAATGGAATGCAGTGGAGTAGAGAGGAGTGGAGTGGAGAAGAGTGGAATTGAATTTAGTGGAATGGAATTAAAGGAATGGAATGCATTGGAGTGGAGCATAGTGGAGTTTAGGTGAAAAGAAGGTAATGGAATGGAATGGAATGGAATGGAATGGAGTGGAGTGGAGTGGAGTGGATTCCAGTGGAAAAGAGTGGAATGGAATAGAATGGAACGGAATGGATTGGAATGGAATGGAATTAAATGGAATGGAATGGACCGCAATGCAATGGAATGGAATGGAATGCAATGCAGTGGAATGGAATGGAGTGGACTGGAATGGAGACGAATGGGAAGGAATGGAATGCAGTTTAGTGGAGAGGAGTGGAATGGAGAAGAGTGGATTTGTATTTATTGGAATGCAATGCAATGGAATGGAACGGAATGGAAAGGAATCCAGTGGATTGGAGGGGAGGTCATTGGAGTAGAATGGACGTGAATGGAAAGTAATGGAATGGAATGGAAAGTAATGGAATGAAATGGAATACAATGTAATGGAAGGAGAAGGACTGCAATGGAACGGAATGGAGTGGAGTGGAGTGCAGTGTATCTGAAATGAATGGAAAGGTGAGGAGTGTAGTGGAGAGGATTGGAATGGGAAGGAATGGAATGGAGTGTAGTGGAGTGGAATGGAATGGAGGGGAGTAGAGGGATTTCATGTGGAATGGAATAGAATGCAATAGAATGGAAAAGAATCGAATACCATGGTTTGGAGTGGAGTTGCTTTGTGGGGAATGGAAAGGAATGGAATGGAAAGGAATGGAAAGGATTGGACTGGACTGGAATGGAATGGAATGGAATGGAATGAAATGGAATGCAACGAAATGCAATGGAACGGAATGGAAAAAATTGCAGTGGACTGGAATGGAGAATAAAGGAAGCTAGTGGAGTGGGGTGGAATGGAGTGGAAAGGATTGGAATGGAATGGAGTGGAAGGGACTGGACTAGAATGGAATGGAATGGAAAGTAATGGAATGAAATGGAATCCAACGGAATGGTATGAAAAGGAATGTGATGGAATGGAATGGACTGGATTGGAGCACAGTTTATTTGAAATGAATGGAATGGAGAGGAGTGTATTGGAGTGGAGTGGAATGGGAAGGAATGGAATGGAGTAGAGTGGCGTGGATTGGAATGAAGCGGAGTAGAGTGGATACATGTGAAATGGAATGGAATGGAAGGAACGGAATACAATAGAATGCAGTGGATTAGAGTGGAGTTGAGTGGAGTGGAATGGAATGGAATGAAATGGAATTGAATGGACTGGAATATAATGGAATAGAGTGGAACGGAATGGAATGGAATGGAATGCAATGAAATGGAATGGAATGGAATAAGTGCAGTGGAGTGCAGAAGAGTGGAAAGGAGAAGAAAAGAAGGAAGTAGAGTGAAGTAGAATGGAATGGAGTGGAATGAATCCAACGGAATGTAATGGAACGGAGTGGACGGGAATGGAGGCAAATCGGAAGGAATGGAATGCAGTTTTGTGGAAAGGAGTGGAGTGGAGAAGAGTGGATTTGAAATGAATGGAATGGAAAGGAATGGATTGGAGTGGGGTGTAGTGGAACCAAGTGGAAGGAAAGAAATGGAATGGAATGGAATGGAATGGAAAGGAATGGAAAGGAATTAATGGAAAGAATGGAATGGAATGGAAATGAAGGGAACAGAATGGAATGAAAAGAAAAAAATTGCGGTGGAATGTAGTGTAATGGAATGGAAAAGAAAGGAAGGGAGTGGACTGGAGTGGAATGGAATGGAATGGAATGGTATGGAATACAATGGAATGGAGTGGACTGAAATGGAGGTGAATGGGTAGGAATCGAATGCAGTGGAGTGGAGAGGAGTGGAGTGGAGAAGAGTGGATTTGAATGGAATGGAATGGAAAGGAATCGAATGGAATGCAATGGATTCGAGTGGAGTGGATTGAAGTATAATGGAATGGAAAGTAATGGAATGGAATGGAATACAATGGAACAGAATGAAAAGGATTGGAATGGAATGGAGTGCAGTGGAAATTACTGAACTGGAAATGAATGGAAGGGAGACGAATGTAGTCGAGTGGAGTGGAATGGGAAGTAATGGAATGGAGTGGAGTGGAGTAGAAAGGAGGGTAGTAGAGTGAATTCAGGTGGAACGTAATGAAATGGAATGGAAAGGAACATAGTGAATTGGAGTGGAGTTGCATGGAGGGGAATGGAATGGAATGGAATGGAATAGAATGGAATGGAATGGAATGCAATGGAATGTAACGGAATGGAATGCAGGGAAGTGGAGTGGAGTTGAATGGAGGGGAATTGAATGGAATGGAATGGAATGGAATGGTAAGGAATGGAACGGAAAGGAACGGATTGGAAAGGAAAGGAATGGAATGGAATGGAATGCAATGGAATGGAAAAAAGTGCTATGGAGTGCAGAGGAGTGGAATGGAGAAAAAGAGAAGGGAGTGGAGTGGAGGGGAATGGAGTGGAATGGAATGGTATGGAATGGAATGGAAAGGATTGGATGGAATGGAAGCAAATGGGAAGGAATGGAATGCAGTGGAGTGGAGAGGAGTGGAGTGGAGAAGAGCGGATTTGAATTTAATGGAATTTAATGCAGTGGAATAGAGAGGAAAGGAATGGAATGCAGTGGATTGGAGAGGAGTGGACTGGAGTAAAATGGAATGGAACAGAAAGTAATGGAATGGAATGGAATACAATTGAATGTAATGGAATGCAGTGGAATGGAGAGGAGTTGCGTGGAGGGGAATGTAACCTAATGTAAGGTAATGGAATGGAATGGAATGGAACGGAACGGAATGGAATGGAATGGAATGCAATGGAACGGAATGGAAAGGAAAGGAACGGAATGGAATGGAATGGAATGGAATGGAAGGGAAGAAAACGGAATGGAATGGAACGGAACGGAATGGAATGGAATGGAATGGAATGGAGTGGAATAAAGTGTTGTGGAGGGCAGTGGAGTTGAATGGAGGAGAAAGGATAGGCCTGCAGTGGAGTGGAAAGGATTGGAAAGGAATGGAATGGAACGGAATGGAGAGGAAAGGAATGGAGTGGAATGGAATGCAAAGGAATGGAATGGAATGGAACGGAATGGAATGGAATGGAATGGAATGGAATGGAGTGTAACGGAATCGGGTGGACTGGAATTGATGCGAATTGGAAGGAATACAATGAAGTGGAGTGGGGAGGAGTGGAGTGGAGATGAGTGGACTTGAATTGAATCTAATGGATTGGAATGGAATGGAGTGTAGTGGATTACAGTGGAAAAGAAAGGAATAGAACTGAATGGAATGGAATGGCATGGAATGGAATGGAATGGCATGGAATGGAATGGAATGGAAAAAAGTGCAGTGGAGTGCAGTGGAGTGGAATGGATAAGAAAGGAAGGGAATGGAGTGAAGTGGAGTGGAGATGAATGGAATGGAGTGGAATGGTATGGAATGCAACGGAATGGAATGGAATGGAATGGAAAGGAGTGGACCGGAAAGGAGGTGAATGGGAAGGAATGGAATGCAGTGTAGTTGTGAGGAGTGGAGTGGAGTCTAGTGGATTTGAAAGGAATGCAATGGAATGCAATGGATTGGAGTGGGGTGGAGTGGATGGGAGAGGAAAAGAATGGAATGGAATGGAATGGAATGCAATGGAATGGAATGAAAGGGAATGGTACAGAATGCAATGGAATGGAATGGACTGGAATGGAAACAAATGGAATGGAATGGAATGGAAAGGAGTGGACAGGAATGGATGCGAAAGGGAAGGATTGGAATGCAGGGGAGGGGAGAGGAGTGGAGTGGAGAAGAGTAGATTTGTTTTGATAGGAATGCAATGAAATGGAATGGAATGGAATGGAGTGGAATGGATTGGAGTGGAGTGGATTGGAGTAGAATGGAATGGAATGGAAAGTAATGGAATGCAACGGAATACAATGGAATGGACTGAAAAAAATAGAATGGAATGGAATGCAGCAGAGTGGATTGCAGTGTATTTGAAATGCATGGAATGGAGAGGAGTGTAGTGGAGTGGAGAGGAATGGGATGGAATGGAATGGAGTGGAGTGGAGAGGAGTGGTGTGAAGAAGAGTCGATTCAAATTGAATGGAGTGGAATGGAATGGAATGGAATGGAATGGAATGCAAAGGAATGGAATGGAATGGAATGGATAAAAGGGCACTGGAAGGCAGTGGAGTCAAATGGAGAAAAAAGGAAGGCAGTGGAGTGGAGTGGAATGGAATGGAATGGAATGGAATGGAATGGAATGGAGTGGACTGGAAAGGAGGCGAATGGAAAGGAATGTAATGCAATGGAGTGGACAGGAGTGGTGTGGAAAAGAGTGGATTTGAACGGAATGCAATGGAATGGAATGGATTGGAGTGTAGTGGATAGGATTCTAGTGAAAAAGAATGGAATGGAATGGAATCTAATGGAATGGAATGGAATGGAATGGAATGGAATGAAAAGGAAATAAGTGCAGTAGAGCATAATGGACTGCAATGGAGCAGAAATGAAGGGAGAGCAGTGGAGTTAAATGGAGTGGAATGGAATGGAATGGAATGGAGTGGAATGGAATGGAATGGAATGGAATTGAGTGGACTGGAATGGAGGCAAATGGGAAGGAATTGTATGCAGTGTAGTGGAGAGGAGAGGAGTGGAGGAGAGTGGATTTTAATTGAATGGAATGGAATGCAATGGAATGGAATAAAATGGAATGGAATGCAGTGAATTGGAGTGGAGTGGCATGGATTGAAATGTAATGTAACATAATGGAACGGAATGGAATGGAAGGGAATGGAATGGAAAAAAGAGCAATGGAGTACAGCAGAGTGGAACGGAGAAGAAAGGAAGGGAGTAGAATGGAGCGGAGTGGAGTGGAACATAATGGAGTGGAATGGAATGGAATGGAATGGAATGGAGTGGAATGGAGTGGACTGGAATGCAGTCAAATTGGAAGGAATGAAATGCAGTGGAGTGGAGAGGAGTGGAGTGAAGTGGAGAAGTGTGGATGTGAATTGAATGGAATGGAATGGAATGGATTGGAGGGGAGTGGAGTGGATTCTAGTGGAAAAAAATGGAATGGAATGGAATGGAATGGAATGGAATGGAATGGAATGGAA
>NW_026654685.1:0-8359 GCF_009828535.3 Hylobates moloch
TGGAATTGAATGAAATGGACAGGAATTCCATGTAATGCAATGTAATGTAATGGAATGGAATGGAGTGGATTGGCGTCGAGTGGAGTTGATTATAAAGGAAAAGAATGGAATGGAATGGAATGGAATTTAATGGACTGGAAAAAAGTGCAGTGGAGTGTATTGGAGTTGAATGGAGAAGAAAGGAAGGGACTGCAGTGCAATGGAATGGAGTAGAATGGAGTGGAGGGGAATGGAATGGAATGGAAAGGAATGGAATGGAATGGAGTGGAATCGAATGGAATGGAGTGGAATGGAATGGAATGGAATGGAGTGGACTGGAATGGAGTCGAATGGGAAGGAAAGGAAGGCAGTGGAGTGGAGAGGATTGAAGTGGAGAAGTGTGGATTTGAATTGAATGGAATGGTATGGAATGGACTGGAGGGGAGTGAAGTGGATTCTAAGGGAAAAGAATGGAATGGAATGGAGTGGAATGGAAAGGAATGGAATGGAATGGAATAGAAAAAAGTGCAATGGAGTGTATTGGAGTGGAATGGAGAAGAAAGGATGGGAGTGGGTTGGATTGGAATGGAGTAGAATGGAAAGGAATGGAATGGAACGAATGGAACGGAATGGAAAGAATGGAGTGGACTGGAATGAATGCGAATGGGAAGGAATGGAATGCAGTGTAGTGAAGAGGAGTGGAGTGGACAAGACTGGATTTGAATTGAATGGAATTTAATGCAATGGAATGGAAAGAAGGTAATAGAATGCAGTGTATTGGAGTGGAGTGGATTGGAGTAAAATAGAATGGAATGAAAACTAATGAAATGGAATGCAATACAATGGAATGTAATGGAATGCAGAGGATTGGAGAGGAGTTGCGCAGAGGGGAATGTAATGTAATGTAAGGTAATGGAAAGGAATGGAAAGGAAAGGAATGGAATGGAATGGAAAGGAATGGAATGGAATGGAATGGAATGGAATCGAATGGAAGGGAATGGAATGGAATGGAATGGAAGGGAAGGGAATGGAACGGAATGGAATGGAATAACGTGCAGTGGAGTGTAGTGGAGTGGAATGGAGAAGAAAGGAAGGGGCTGGAGAGGAGTTGAATGGAGTGGAATGGAATGGAATGCAATGGAATGGAGTGAAATGAATGGAATGGAATGGACTGGAATGGAGGCAAATGGGAAGGAATGAAATGGAGTGTATTGGAGAGGAGTGGAGTGGACAAGAATGGATTTGAATGGAATGGACTTTAATGCAATGGATGGAAAGAAATGGAATGAAATTGAATGGAATGGAATGGAACGGAATGGAACGGAACAGAAAGGAACGAAACAGAACGGAATGGAACAGAATGGGATGGAATTGAATGGAATGAAATGAAATAAAGTGCAGTGGAGTGCAGTGGAGTGGAAAGGAGAAGAAAGCAAGGGACTGGAGTGGAGTTGATTGGAGTAGAATGGAATGGAATGCAATGGAATGCAGTGGAATGGAATGGAATGGCATGGAATGGAATGGAGTGGATTGCAATGGACGTGAATGGGAAGGAATGGAAAGCAGTGGAGTGGAGTAGAGTGGAGTGGAGAAGAGTGGATTGGAAAGGAATGGAAAGGAATGGAATGAATTGGAGTTGAGTGGCATTGATTCTAATGGAAACCAATGGAATGGCATGGAATGGAATGGAATAGAAAAAAGTGCAGTGGAGTGTAGTGGAGTGGAATGGAGAAGAAAGGAAGCGAGTGTGGGGGATTGGAATGGAGTAGAACGGAGTGGAATGGAATGGGATGCAATGGAACGAATGGAATGGAATGGAAAGGAATTGAGTGGACTGGAATGGATGCAAATTGGAAGGAATGGAAAGCAGTGTAGTGTATTGGAGTGAAGAGGTGAAGAGTGGATTTGATTGGAATGGAATGGACTGGAGTCGAGTGGCATTGATTCTACTGGAAATCAATGGAATGGTATGGAATGGAATAGAATGGAATGGAATGGAACGGAATTGAACGGAATGGACCGGAAGGCCATGGAATGGAATGGAATGGAATTGAGTGGACTGGAATGGAGGTGAATGAGAAGGAATGGAATGCAGTGTAGTGGAGAGGAGTTGAGTGGAGTAGAGTGGATTTGAATTTAATGGAATTTAAAGCAAGGAAATGGAAAGGAATTGAATGGAATGCAGGGGATTGGAGTGGAGTGGATTGGAGTAAAATGAATGGATTGGAAAGTAATGGAATGGAGTGGAATGAAATGGAATAAAGCGCAGTGGAGTGCAGTGGAGTGGAATGGAGAAAAAAGGAAAAGCCTGGAGTGGAGTGGAATGGAGTGGAATGGAATGGAATGCAAAGAAATAGAGTGGAATGGAATGGAATGGAATGGAATGGAATGGAATGGAGTGGAGTGGACTGGGATGGATGTGAATGGGAAGGCATGGAGTGGAGAGGAGTGGAGTGGAGATAATTGGATTTGAATTGAATGGAATGCATCGGAATGGATTGGAGTGGAGTGGATGCTAGTGCAAAAGAATGGAATGGAACTGAATGGAATTGAATTGAATGGAATGGAATGCAACGGCATGGAATGGAATGGAATGCAATAGAATGGAATGGAAAGGAAAAATGTGCAGTGGAGTGCAGTGGAGAGGAACGGATAAGAAAGGAAGGGAATCGAGTGGAGTGGAAAGAATTTGAATGGAATGGAGAGGAATGGAATGGATTGCAATGGAATGGAATGGAATTGAACAGAATGGAACGGAATGGAACAGAATGGAACGGAATGGAATGGAATAGAAAGGAGTGGATGGGAAAGGAGGTGAATTGGAAGGAATGGAATGCAGTGGAGAGGAGAGGAGTGGAGTGGAGAAGAGTGGATTTGAATTGAATGGAATGAAATGCAATGGATTGTAGTGGAGTGGAGTGGATTCTAGTGGAAAAGAATGTAATGGAATAAAATCAAATGGATAAAAGTGCAGTGGAGTGCAGTGGAGTGGAATGGAGAAGAAAGGGATGAAGTATAATGGAGTGAAAGGGACTGGACTGGAATGTAATGGAATGGAAAAGAATGGAATGTAATGGAATGGAATGGAAAAAAGTTCAGTGGAGTGTAGTAAAGTGGAATGGAGAAGAAAGGAAGGCTGTGGAGTGGAGTGGAATTCAGTGGAATGGAAAGGAAAGGAATGCACTGGAATGGAAGGGAGTGGAGTGGACTGGAATGGAGGTGAATGGAAAGGAATGGAATGCAGTGGAGTAGAGAGGAGTGGAGTGGAGAAGAGTGGAATTGAATTTAGTGGAATGGAATTAAAGGAATGGAATGCATTGGAGTGGAGCATAGTGGAGTTTAGGTGAAAAGAAGGTAATGGAATGGAATGGAATGGAATGGAATGGAGTGGAGTGGAGTGGAGTGGATTCCAGTGGAAAAGAGTGGAATGGAATAGAATGGAACGGAATGGATTGGAATGGAATGGAATTAAATGGAATGGAATGGACCGCAATGCAATGGAATGGAATGGAATGCAATGCAGTGGAATGGAATGGAGTGGACTGGAATGGAGACGAATGGGAAGGAATGGAATGCAGTTTAGTGGAGAGGAGTGGAATGGAGAAGAGTGGATTTGTATTTATTGGAATGCAATGCAATGGAATGGAACGGAATGGAAAGGAATCCAGTGGATTGGAGGGGAGGTCATTGGAGTAGAATGGACGTGAATGGAAAGTAATGGAATGGAATGGAAAGTAATGGAATGAAATGGAATACAATGTAATGGAAGGAGAAGGACTGCAATGGAACGGAATGGAGTGGAGTGGAGTGCAGTGTATCTGAAATGAATGGAAAGGTGAGGAGTGTAGTGGAGAGGATTGGAATGGGAAGGAATGGAATGGAGTGTAGTGGAGTGGAATGGAATGGAGGGGAGTAGAGGGATTTCATGTGGAATGGAATAGAATGCAATAGAATGGAAAAGAATCGAATACCATGGTTTGGAGTGGAGTTGCTTTGTGGGGAATGGAAAGGAATGGAATGGAAAGGAATGGAAAGGATTGGACTGGACTGGAATGGAATGGAATGGAATGGAATGAAATGGAATGCAACGAAATGCAATGGAACGGAATGGAAAAAATTGCAGTGGACTGGAATGGAGAATAAAGGAAGCTAGTGGAGTGGGGTGGAATGGAGTGGAAAGGATTGGAATGGAATGGAGTGGAAGGGACTGGACTAGAATGGAATGGAATGGAAAGTAATGGAATGAAATGGAATCCAACGGAATGGTATGAAAAGGAATGTGATGGAATGGAATGGACTGGATTGGAGCACAGTTTATTTGAAATGAATGGAATGGAGAGGAGTGTATTGGAGTGGAGTGGAATGGGAAGGAATGGAATGGAGTAGAGTGGCGTGGATTGGAATGAAGCGGAGTAGAGTGGATACATGTGAAATGGAATGGAATGGAAGGAACGGAATACAATAGAATGCAGTGGATTAGAGTGGAGTTGAGTGGAGTGGAATGGAATGGAATGAAATGGAATTGAATGGACTGGAATATAATGGAATAGAGTGGAACGGAATGGAATGGAATGGAATGCAATGAAATGGAATGGAATGGAATAAGTGCAGTGGAGTGCAGAAGAGTGGAAAGGAGAAGAAAAGAAGGAAGTAGAGTGAAGTAGAATGGAATGGAGTGGAATGAATCCAACGGAATGTAATGGAACGGAGTGGACGGGAATGGAGGCAAATCGGAAGGAATGGAATGCAGTTTTGTGGAAAGGAGTGGAGTGGAGAAGAGTGGATTTGAAATGAATGGAATGGAAAGGAATGGATTGGAGTGGGGTGTAGTGGAACCAAGTGGAAGGAAAGAAATGGAATGGAATGGAATGGAATGGAAAGGAATGGAAAGGAATTAATGGAAAGAATGGAATGGAATGGAAATGAAGGGAACAGAATGGAATGAAAAGAAAAAAATTGCGGTGGAATGTAGTGTAATGGAATGGAAAAGAAAGGAAGGGAGTGGACTGGAGTGGAATGGAATGGAATGGAATGGTATGGAATACAATGGAATGGAGTGGACTGAAATGGAGGTGAATGGGTAGGAATCGAATGCAGTGGAGTGGAGAGGAGTGGAGTGGAGAAGAGTGGATTTGAATGGAATGGAATGGAAAGGAATCGAATGGAATGCAATGGATTCGAGTGGAGTGGATTGAAGTATAATGGAATGGAAAGTAATGGAATGGAATGGAATACAATGGAACAGAATGAAAAGGATTGGAATGGAATGGAGTGCAGTGGAAATTACTGAACTGGAAATGAATGGAAGGGAGACGAATGTAGTCGAGTGGAGTGGAATGGGAAGTAATGGAATGGAGTGGAGTGGAGTAGAAAGGAGGGTAGTAGAGTGAATTCAGGTGGAACGTAATGAAATGGAATGGAAAGGAACATAGTGAATTGGAGTGGAGTTGCATGGAGGGGAATGGAATGGAATGGAATGGAATAGAATGGAATGGAATGGAATGCAATGGAATGTAACGGAATGGAATGCAGGGAAGTGGAGTGGAGTTGAATGGAGGGGAATTGAATGGAATGGAATGGAATGGAATGGTAAGGAATGGAACGGAAAGGAACGGATTGGAAAGGAAAGGAATGGAATGGAATGGAATGCAATGGAATGGAAAAAAGTGCTATGGAGTGCAGAGGAGTGGAATGGAGAAAAAGAGAAGGGAGTGGAGTGGAGGGGAATGGAGTGGAATGGAATGGTATGGAATGGAATGGAAAGGATTGGATGGAATGGAAGCAAATGGGAAGGAATGGAATGCAGTGGAGTGGAGAGGAGTGGAGTGGAGAAGAGCGGATTTGAATTTAATGGAATTTAATGCAGTGGAATAGAGAGGAAAGGAATGGAATGCAGTGGATTGGAGAGGAGTGGACTGGAGTAAAATGGAATGGAACAGAAAGTAATGGAATGGAATGGAATACAATTGAATGTAATGGAATGCAGTGGAATGGAGAGGAGTTGCGTGGAGGGGAATGTAACCTAATGTAAGGTAATGGAATGGAATGGAATGGAACGGAACGGAATGGAATGGAATGGAATGCAATGGAACGGAATGGAAAGGAAAGGAACGGAATGGAATGGAATGGAATGGAATGGAAGGGAAGAAAACGGAATGGAATGGAACGGAACGGAATGGAATGGAATGGAATGGAATGGAGTGGAATAAAGTGTTGTGGAGGGCAGTGGAGTTGAATGGAGGAGAAAGGATAGGCCTGCAGTGGAGTGGAAAGGATTGGAAAGGAATGGAATGGAACGGAATGGAGAGGAAAGGAATGGAGTGGAATGGAATGCAAAGGAATGGAATGGAATGGAACGGAATGGAATGGAATGGAATGGAATGGAATGGAGTGTAACGGAATCGGGTGGACTGGAATTGATGCGAATTGGAAGGAATACAATGAAGTGGAGTGGGGAGGAGTGGAGTGGAGATGAGTGGACTTGAATTGAATCTAATGGATTGGAATGGAATGGAGTGTAGTGGATTACAGTGGAAAAGAAAGGAATAGAACTGAATGGAATGGAATGGCATGGAATGGAATGGAATGGCATGGAATGGAATGGAATGGAAAAAAGTGCAGTGGAGTGCAGTGGAGTGGAATGGATAAGAAAGGAAGGGAATGGAGTGAAGTGGAGTGGAGATGAATGGAATGGAGTGGAATGGTATGGAATGCAACGGAATGGAATGGAATGGAATGGAAAGGAGTGGACCGGAAAGGAGGTGAATGGGAAGGAATGGAATGCAGTGTAGTTGTGAGGAGTGGAGTGGAGTCTAGTGGATTTGAAAGGAATGCAATGGAATGCAATGGATTGGAGTGGGGTGGAGTGGATGGGAGAGGAAAAGAATGGAATGGAATGGAATGGAATGCAATGGAATGGAATGAAAGGGAATGGTACAGAATGCAATGGAATGGAATGGACTGGAATGGAAACAAATGGAATGGAATGGAATGGAAAGGAGTGGACAGGAATGGATGCGAAAGGGAAGGATTGGAATGCAGGGGAGGGGAGAGGAGTGGAGTGGAGAAGAGTAGATTTGTTTTGATAGGAATGCAATGAAATGGAATGGAATGGAATGGAGTGGAATGGATTGGAGTGGAGTGGATTGGAGTAGAATGGAATGGAATGGAAAGTAATGGAATGCAACGGAATACAATGGAATGGACTGAAAAAAATAGAATGGAATGGAATGCAGCAGAGTGGATTGCAGTGTATTTGAAATGCATGGAATGGAGAGGAGTGTAGTGGAGTGGAGAGGAATGGGATGGAATGGAATGGAGTGGAGTGGAGAGGAGTGGTGTGAAGAAGAGTCGATTCAAATTGAATGGAGTGGAATGGAATGGAATGGAATGGAATGGAATGCAAAGGAATGGAATGGAATGGAATGGATAAAAGGGCACTGGAAGGCAGTGGAGTCAAATGGAGAAAAAAGGAAGGCAGTGGAGTGGAGTGGAATGGAATGGAATGGAATGGAATGGAATGGAATGGAGTGGACTGGAAAGGAGGCGAATGGAAAGGAATGTAATGCAATGGAGTGGACAGGAGTGGTGTGGAAAAGAGTGGATTTGAACGGAATGCAATGGAATGGAATGGATTGGAGTGTAGTGGATAGGATTCTAGTGAAAAAGAATGGAATGGAATGGAATCTAATGGAATGGAATGGAATGGAATGGAATGGAATGAAAAGGAAATAAGTGCAGTAGAGCATAATGGACTGCAATGGAGCAGAAATGAAGGGAGAGCAGTGGAGTTAAATGGAGTGGAATGGAATGGAATGGAATGGAGTGGAATGGAATGGAATGGAATGGAATTGAGTGGACTGGAATGGAGGCAAATGGGAAGGAATTGTATGCAGTGTAGTGGAGAGGAGAGGAGTGGAGGAGAGTGGATTTTAATTGAATGGAATGGAATGCAATGGAATGGAATAAAATGGAATGGAATGCAGTGAATTGGAGTGGAGTGGCATGGATTGAAATGTAATGTAACATAATGGAACGGAATGGAATGGAAGGGAATGGAATGGAAAAAAGAGCAATGGAGTACAGCAGAGTGGAACGGAGAAGAAAGGAAGGGAGTAGAATGGAGCGGAGTGGAGTGGAACATAATGGAGTGGAATGGAATGGAATGGAATGGAATGGAGTGGAATGGAGTGGACTGGAATGCAGTCAAATTGGAAGGAATGAAATGCAGTGGAGTGGAGAGGAGTGGAGTGAAGTGGAGAAGTGTGGATGTGAATTGAATGGAATGGAATGGAATGGATTGGAGGGGAGTGGAGTGGATTCTAGTGGAAAAAAATGGAATGGAATGGAATGGAATGGAATGGAATGGAATGGAATGGAA
>NW_026654686.1:0-8352 GCF_009828535.3 Hylobates moloch
ATGTGACTATTGTCTTTAAATTGGCAGGGTGGACAACTGGATTCTTCTGCCACCTAGTGGAAGAAACTAATCTCTCCACAGTGTTCTAGAGGTGGTGGCAGGGGCTAGATCAGCTGTGGCAGCAGCCAGAATCAGAATAGGGACCCCAGCCAGAACTGGGGCAGCCGTCACAGATGGTGGGAGGGGGGGAGGGGGCACTCAGTCCTCCGTAGGAAGGACCCTGAAAAGAGGAGATTGTCCACTGTCTACTTCTCAGGGAAGAGCCAAGATTGCCAGCTGACAGAAGATGAGGTTTGAGATGCCTGCCATGAAGTAAGTGTCAGTCAACCATGGTTGCGGTCTGTGCAGGGTACATCCAGGAAAGTCTTATTTTGGATATGGAATTACTCAGAAGTATTTGGCTTTGGTGTAGAATGTAGGTCTGTGCTTGATGTGTAAAAATGCTAGATGACCCAGAGGAAAACTTTTCTACCTCCTGTTGGAGTCTGGATTGGGAGGTACAATCTCAAGCTTAAAGCTCATGACAGTGTCCTAGAGCAGACCTGACCCACAACCCAGGTACCTCCTTCCCTCCCTCCAGGGCAGATGTGAGCTAGGGAAATGAAGGGTCTGCCTTTGGACACCGATGCGGCAGTTCTAGAAGCTGAGGTTCTTGTGTTACTCTGGATCCCATTTGACTGTGATATTCTACTTGGACTTTACCTGCTGTAGAGCTCATGCCAGCAGGAGGGCTTTTTGTTCCTTGTGTTGGAGGCAGCTAGACCCTATAGCATCAGGCCAGGTTGGTGTGGTCCCGGGGGAGCAGTAGGAAGAAACACTTCAAGTCCTATCCCCTAACCATTCCCTGGTGCTCTCTGCCTGTGAACCTTGGGACTATTGGATAATGTCTTCTCTGGGGCCTAGAGCCAACTGTGAGAGACCAGAGTCTACCTGAATGAAGGACAGAGCTGGATGTGGACTCGTGCTCATTGTGGCTTTTTTTTTCCCCAGGTATCCTTTCAATTTTCTCTAAAATAGTCTGGCTTTCAGACTTTTGGATCCTTGGATTGTAGTCCAATCCTGATGTCTCATTTGTAGTCTCTGGGGGAATTCTGTACTGGAAAATCCACAGGCCAGGAAAGATAACTGTGGCCTTGTTCCACTTGACCACCCACAGCCATCCTGTCCTTCCTGAGGCATCCTTTGCCTAATGCCTGCCAGGCCCCTGGGCTTTGCTGGACTCCTTCTCTCTATCTCTGTCACAATGCTGCTTGCACTGCTGTTCACCAGCTCAGGCACTTACATCATTCAAGTGTCTCTTTACCCCACCTTGCCCAAAGAAGGCTGTGAGTCTCCGTTGGATGGCAGCTGCATGTGCTGCCCAGCCTAAGTGCCCCTACTTTCATGCCTTGCTTCACATCCTACATGCCATCCACTTTCTACCAAAATTTATGACTATTTATCCTAGCAGGTACTAGGTAGCATCATTCAATCTTTGCCATCCTTGAAGTTGAAACATGAGAGAGCATACTTACTTGATCACTCAATTGAGCTTACGTTTATATGCTTGATGGCTTCTATCTTGTCCATAAAATATGCATGGTGGCTTTTAATCCTTACCTTCTAGGTATCTCAGTAAACCTCTTGTGAGGTTTATTGAGTATTGGGAATATAAGACCTCAAACTTTTCTTCACCAGCTTGCCTGGAACTGTTAATTGTTACTGCATCCCTTATAGCATACCTTTGAATGTTACACTATATGCATCATGGTGAATTATTCACTGAAAGAAAGTAGTCTCCTTCCTCATTCTTTCCCCTAGCAACCCAATCCCCTTCTCTAAAGGAAACTTTCTCTTGTTACTGTCCAGAGACTCTGCTTATACTTAATTTTTCTCCAAGCAGAATCCGTATTAATACTTACATACCTTACCCCTTTAAAACAGTGAATGTTTTCAACTTATCTTAGATATTTCCTATCAGTGCATACAGAGCAAGGCAGAGTCTGAGCCTATAGGTTTGTTACCTTTCCCATGGTGGAGGCTTTCCAGTTGGTGTTAATGTATGATACAGAATGGTAGGGTCCTCTGCTCATTTGCCAAAACAAGTACCTAGCCTGTTGGCTGTAGCCCAAATGTCTCTGCAGAAATACTGGTGTAGTTGGAGGTTTGCCCTTGGGGTAAGCACTGTGAAAGAGTGCAGCCTACTGGCTTAGCTGCTTCTATAGGAGTCAAGCTTGGTTGCACCTGCCCTGCTCTAATCCTTCAGTTAATCAGGTGCTCTAATGTTTAATCAAGCTCACTCATATTTCTTGGAAGTCAAGAACTTGGACTGCTGGCTCTTATAATCCTGTTGTATACAGTTATATACCTTGCATGAGGACTTACCCAAATAATAGTATAAGTGACTGGTTTTGGAGTCAGTAAGATTCTCAGAATTCTGTTTTAGGAAAACGTATACTGCTATTGTAAACCAACTAAAGCGAGTGAAAGTAACAAATCTAATACACTAGTCACTTCAGTTTAAAACCATGAATATGGGCCGGGTGCGGTGGCTCACGCCTATCATCCCAGCACTTTGGGAGGCCGAGGTGGGTGGATCGTGAGGTCAGGAGATCGAGACCATCCTGGCTAACACAGTGGAACCCCATCTCTACTAAAAATACAAAAAATTAGCCAGGCGTGGTGGCGAGCGCCTGTAGTCCCAGCTACTCAGGAGGCTGAGGCAGGACAATGGCGTGAACCCAGGAGGTGGAGCTTGCAGTGAGCCGAGATTGTGCCACTGCACTCCAGCCTGGGCGACAGAGTGAGACTCCATCTTAAAAAAAAAAAAAAAACGAATATGGTGAATATTTGGACTTACAATAGATGTTCATGTCCTACTTCCACTTAACTGCCATGTTACTTCTAAGGGAGATGTTTCTTTGACTTGGGCATATCTAAGCTACTAGTTGACAGCAAGAGAATGTAGGAGAAAGTACTCTGAATGAAATGAACTACAACTTCCCAATGGTATGCTGCTCTTGACAGAATGACAGAAAAACTAGACCCCCGTATACCAAAACTTGCTGGCTTTCAATTGGCAGTCCCTTGACCACAGTGTGTTTGAACAAAAGAGATATCAACATGAGATCCTGTTACATGTTGGAAGGAAGCAACCGTAATAGCCTAAGATGCTAAGCTTTTGTTCCAAGATATGGGAGAATTTGCCTTTTGATTGTCGAATGGCTCTAATACATTAGTCTCAAAGCACCTGCATTCTCATGCTACAGTATGATGTGTTCTATATCACTGATACTCTGTACTGAAATAGTGAAAGGCTCTTTGCATTTAAAGCTTAACCCACACATGGACACTACAATATCAGATGTGTGTGCACAAGCTCTGAGATGCCAAGCAAGGAAGTGGAAGTAAAGTTGCAATGTGATCATGCAGCATCTGTTAATGGCAGCTGAGGGTGAATCAAAGATGTGTCTTCTTCCTTGGCCACATTATTGAAAATAGAACTGCTTCCTCCCACATCACAAGCTCACTCTGTATCTTGCTTTGTTTCCTTCATAGTGCTTATCCCTACCTGTTAATTGCTGCATTTGAATGCAAACTCTGGGAGGGGAGGTAACTACTTACCCTTGCCCCTAGGTTCCTTAAAATGGTACTTGCCTATCACTCTGGATGTAGTTGTTAGGTAGTCTAATTAATAGGATATTACTACTAAGAGCACAATCCTTTGTCATTGCTTAGGAAAAGGACTTTTGTGCCTGAGATTACTTGGGATTCCCAGAAAATAGAGCCTACAACAAGACTTGGGTATATGGAACAGCAAGATTGAAGGGATAAAAAGTGAGGCAGAAAGAGATGATTTCGGTGTCTCACAGCTTTACCAGAAAACCCACAGCTGCTTGCTTTATCACACAGGCAAAAGGAAAACACTTAAGACATTTTGTACAGGAGAGTGTATTCACAATTTACCATTGTAGTGGTGGACTGCTGAATCTCAAACTTGCAAGTATGAAAGGCTATTAGACTCACAGAAGGTTACTTCTGGTGAATTGAAATTTGCTAAAATTGGGTAGCTACTGTATTTCCAGTAGTCATCTGGGCTTGATTTTTAACTAAATTAGCTGGTTTATTGCTAGTATCTATTCCCTCATAACTCTAAAAGTGACACTTAACTGAAAGGATTAGAAACTTAAATAGCATCTTAAATCCAGCCTAGCGATGTTCTCCAACTAGAAATTAGAAATCACAAGTGGCAATCTCTACCACCTTCTGCTGTGCTTTGTTGTGTGTGTGTGCTTCAACTCTGCTTTCTCTGAGCTACAGAAAGAGGGAAAGCAGAAAGGGGCCACTACTAAAGGCATGTTGCCTTTCCTCATGTAGAGGTGATCACAGCTTGGGCTCCATGAAGTCTTTGCTGAGATGGAGTTTTATGTCTAAGGAATGGCCATGGTCATTCTCCAAGATCCATCTGTCTTCTGCACAGGCCAAATAAAGTTGAATGAGAATGCGGTGGGAATCACCACCCCTGCATCTTTCAAGTCCTTGATGGTGGCACTAATCTCTGCGGTCCTTCCAGGGATGCAATATTGTTTTTGACTTACTATTTTTCTAGGTTGAGGTAGCTGTAATGGCTTTTATTTGGCCTTTCCCACCATAATGGCCCTCACCCTATCAGTCAGGGAGCCAATGTGGGGGTTCTGCCAGTGCTAAGTATGTCTATGCCAATTATGCATTGTGGCACTGGGAAAATGACCACAGGATGAATCTTGGGACCCACTGGACCCGCTATAAGTCACACCTGAGCTAAAACTTCATTAATTACGTGACTTCCATAAGCCCCTACTTTAACTGGAGGGCCACAATGATGTTTTGGGTCCCCTGGAATCAATGTTAGCTCAGAGCCAGTGTCCAGTAGTCCCCAAAATGTCTGATCATTTCCATTTCCCCAATGCAGTTACCCTAGTAAAAGGCCAGAGGTCTCCTTGGGGAAGGATGGGAGGAAGATTAATGGCATAAATCATTGGTAGTGTAGTGGGGTCCTTTCTCAAGGGGACCTGTCCTCCCCTTCATTCAAATGGCTTTGGGTCTGTAAACTGGCTCAAGTCTGGAAATTGAGGGGCTTTGACTGTCTTTATGATTCATATTAGTCTTTTGTATACTGACCTGGAAGTTTTATGCTTATATAAATTAAGAATGCAGTAGGCTTCCTATCAATTTCACTTTTGGGAACACCATGATTAATTAGCTAATGCCAGAACTCTACATGAGTCAGACTATTCTGATTGCCACTTTGCCTCTGCTGTTCATTACGGTAGCTATGTCCACCTTGCCTTTGATGATTGAGTGCTGCCACTTGGCCCCTGCCACCTCAGGATCCAATATTCGTATTGTATTTAAATTTTGTAGTTGAGTGGCTGTGGTTCCCACTATTAGATCTGGCATACAGAAAACAGCAATCACAGCTCTTCAGAGATGCAGGTGCTGCCCTCACAAATCTATTTTGCAAGGCATTGGTCAAGGGTATATCTTCTGGACCCTCCCAGCTGGGATGAGTATGTCTAAAGTGTGACTAATCCACTCCACCATCCCAATCTCCCTTAGCCTTTGGTTCCCTTCCCCTGTATTAAACTAAGGAGATCAGGCATTACCAGCTCACTCACAGTGGGTCATCTTTTTTATTTCAGCTAACCAAGCAAATTATTGAACTTTTTTTAACTCCCTGAGCTGCAACATTAAGTGCAGACTCCCTGTTTAGTAGGCCCAAATCAATAAATTCAGCCTGATCCCATTTTATGTTCCTTCTACCATTATCCTACACCCTTAATATTCATTCCCATGCCTGCTCTTCAGATTTCTGCTTATATACATTAGAAAACTCAATTTTCAAGTGTAGTGTATCTCCTTTTGGGTCACACTCAACTTCAACTCTACAGGCCTGCTGAGACTTGAGTGTAATCATAGGTCTAGAAGCAAACAGGGGTGTTGGGGGTAGGTCCTGGGGAGAATCAACATTGTCTTGCCTAGCAACTGTCTCGGGGGAGGCCATCACTGTTGCCTCAGGCAGTGCATAGTTAATTTCCTCAGACAAAAATGGAAAGGTTGATGGCAATGTGGGTGCGGGAGGGGATGTTGCCACCACTTAGGGGTGGGGAGGCTATTTCCTCTGGCAAAAAAGGCTTATCAGGGTCCTTGCACACATCCCCATTCCAAGTTGCAGGGTTCTATTCTTTTCCAATGCCCCAACTTTAACGGTAGACACCTGGCAAGACTGAGCCTGCACCTTTTGCTGCAGGTCAGTAACTCTCATAAGAGCTTGTCTGAATTACCACAACTTTCAGCCCTTTGTCTAGAGGAGATAAGACTCTCATTCAGGGTGATCTTAGAAGACTTGAGGCTCCATATGTGCTTCTGGAGCTGAGAGTTAGAATCCCAGAGCTCATCCTTTTTTTCCTTCACTTTGTCCAGCAAACTTGGGAGCAACCAACTTCATTATATTCCTTGGTTCTCCACATATGGTCAAAGGTGTTATGTACAGAGTCACTAAACTCCTAGCCCCTCAGGAGCTGTGAATCAGGAGTATCAAATGCATTTATTATGCATAACTCTCTAAACAGTTCACTTCAAGGACTATCAGTGTTCTCCATACTACTAGAAATAGAGTCCTTATCCTTTTGGGGTCTAATAAGATTAAACAGCCAACTCCAGAAACCCAAAAACTGACTAGAGAAATCCATCCTTAAAATTCTGTTCCTCTAGAACCACTCCTGGTACCAAAGTCTGTATTAGTCAGGGTTCTCTAGAGGGACAGAACTAAGATAGATGTAT
The DNA here is from genome assembly GCF_009828535.3 of Hylobates moloch. Lineage (NCBI taxonomy): Eukaryota > Metazoa > Chordata > Mammalia > Primates > Hylobatidae > Hylobates > Hylobates moloch. Next base: position 6,802 of record NW_026654686.1, read on the forward strand.
ATATGAAGGGGAGTTTATTAAGGAGAATTGACTCGCACAATCACAAGGTGAAGTCCCACGATAGGCTGTCTGCAAGCTGAGAAGCAGAGAGGCCAGTCTGAGTCCCCAAATCTCAAAAGTAGGAAAGCTGACAGTTCAGCCTTCAGTCTGTGGCTGAAGGCCCAAGAGCCCCTGGCAAACCACTGGTGTAAGTCCAAGACTCCAAAATCTGAAGAACTTGGAGTCTGATGTTTAAGGATGGGGAAGCATCTAGCATGGGAGAAAGATGAAGACCGGAAGACTCAGCAAGTCAAGTCCTTTCATGTCTTCTGCCTAATTTATTCTAGCTGGGCTGGCAGCTGATTGGATGGGGCCCACCCAGATTGAGGGTGGGTCGGCCTCTCCCAGTCAACTGCCTCCAACATTAATCTCCTTTGGCAACACCCTCACAGACCCACCCAGGAACAATACTTTGCATCCTTCAATCAAGTTGACAATCGATTTTTTTTTTTTTTGAGATGGAGTTTTGCTGTTGTTGTCCAGGCTAGAGTGCAATGATGTGATCTCAGCTAACCACAACCTCTGCCTCTGAGGTTCAAGCGATTCTTCTGACTCAGCCTCCTGAGTAGCGGGGATTACAGGCATATGCCACCATGCCTGGCTAATTTTGTACTTTTTTTTTTTTTTTTTTTTTTTTTTTAGTACAGATGGGGTTTCTCCATGTTTGTCAGGCTGGTCTGGAATTCCTGACCTCAGATGATCCCGTCAGCCTCGGCCTCCCAAAGTGCTGGGATTACAGGTGTGAGCCACCATGCCTGGCCAACACTCAATATTAACATCACACTGTTATAGTTTTTAGGATGGGATTGAAATTTCTAGTGAATTTAGACCTTAGTTTTCTAAGCCTCCTTACATTGACTGAGCATGATGGCTTATCCTTCAGTTGCCCAAACTGTCACAAGATTCCTAGCATACAGGCTATGATTGAGTGGAGGGGGCCTGGCCCACAAACTATGGCAGTCACCTAGATGTTCCCAGGTAAGTGGCTCGTGAGTTTTTTTGTAATGGTACAGGTTATGGAATGGTGTATTTTTCTGTGGCATAGCTATACATTCTGTATTTTCCTTTTAAACTGGTCACCTTTTATATTGTGGGTCAGGCTAGATGTAAGGGTTAAAGAGCTGTGGCCTTGGTAAAGGTTGCCTGTCACTTCATACTTTGTCTTTTGGGGAACCTTGGGGAACTAAGAGGTCATCTCTGCATTCGAATCAGGGACTTGCCCAACAGAGGTGTGCCTCCCAAGCATTAGAACCTGAAATTCTCCCAATTGGTAAAAAGAGGAGAATTCCATATGAAGTCTGTAGACCCCCAGTGACTCATTTGATCAGATAGGTCAAAGTAGGTCAGATCATTTGAGCTTATCTTCCTGTGAGGGGGAAGCTTTTGGAGTCCAGGATGAGGTGTCTGAGCCCGAGGACATGGCTAGTAACTGACACTGACTTCCGTGCCTTGTAAGATGTGGGTGCTCCTGTGCTTCCCTCCCCTGGTATCTGGCAGTGCAGTGGGTGTGTG
>NW_026654687.1:0-8348 GCF_009828535.3 Hylobates moloch
ATTATTTTTAAATTAATTTTTTTGAAAAAGAAATAAACTCATATAGTTCAAGAACAAAATTCACAGATATATAAAATATATATGTACTTTTTCTCACAGCTGTCTGCCATTGATCTAGTTTTCAGCCTCCACTCACACCTCGCCTTCAGTTTTTAGTTATTATTATTAATAGTCTCTTATACATTCTTTCAGAATTTCTTTAGGCAGATAAAATAAATATGAAGATATGTTATCCGTTCTCTTTTCTGCAAAATAATATCTTCTGTTTTTCTAATTCTGTTCATATCTGTTATTATTCTCCCCCAAGCACAATAATATCTATCTTTTATTTGTCTTTTTTGTTGGTTAGTTCATGAATAATTTATCTGTATTATAAACTTTCCCAAGTACAAGCTTATTTATTTATCTATTTATATATTAACTGTACTTTTTTCTGTTGGCTAACATTAATTATTGTTATATTTTGGTATTTGTTTCTATTGCCACATAACAAATCACAAAAACGTAGAAGCTTAAAACAAAACTCATTTAGTATCGCATAGTTCTGTGGATCAGAAATGCAGACAGACTCAACTGAGTTCTCTGCTTAGGGTCTCACTGGCTAAAGCAAAGGGGTCGGTTGAACTGGGCTGGAATCTTTCTGAGAGGCTTTGGGATAAAATCACCTTCTAGGCTCATTCATGTTGTTAGCAGAATTCAGTTCCTTAGTGTTATAAGACTGAGGTTCCTATTTACTTATTTTCTTTTAACTAGGGTCATTTTCAGTTCCTAGAGAGCCCTCTTAAGTCCATTCCAAGTGGCCCTTTCCACTTTCAAAGACACCAAAATCACATGGATTCCTTCTTGTGCCTTAACTCTGTCTCTGAGTTTCCCTTTTGCTATCAGATGGAGAAAACTGTCTGCTTTTAAAGGTCTCACAAGATTAGGATAGGTACACCCAAACAAACTCCCTATTGATTAACTCAAAGTCAGTGGATTAGTCTCATAAGTGCATCTGCAAAAAAAATAAAAAATCTTTGTGACATGTAACATGATATAATAAGGGAATGACAGTGCATCATGTTCACAGTCTCAGAGTTTAGGATAGAAAGCCTTGGGAGCCATTTTAGTATTCTGCCTGCCACAACCTGTCTTAGACTATTCAGGCTGCTGTAATGAAATACCACAGACTGGGTGGCTTCTAAGTGACGGTAATTTATTTCTCACCGTTCTGGAGGCTGGCAGCCTGAGATCAAGGTGCCTATAAATTCAGTGCCTGGTGAGGGCCCGATTTCTGCTTTATAGGTAGCCACCTTCTTGTTGTGACTTCACATAGTGGAAGGGACAAGAAAGCTTTCTGTGGTCTTTTCCATGAGGTCACTGCTACCATTCATAAGGCTCTATCCTCATGCCCTATCTACCTTCCAAAGGCCCTATCTCTTAAAACCATCACATCGAGGTTTAAGAGTTCAACGTATGAATTTAGGAGGTGGGGTAGGAACATTCAATCCATAACCCTTCCATAACCTTTCCTTTTATTTGTTTCATTGTTCTTTTTCAAAAAATTTTTCATGAATGTTGAATTCATTTCTTTTTTCTTTTGATATTAGTTTTTATTGCTATGATTTTTCCTCTGTAAGTGCTTTTAGTAGTACATACGTAGTAGTAGCATATGTATTGAACATATGCATGTAGTACATGCAGTTTTTAATATAATTTAACTTCATTTAAAATTTCCCTTTTACTCAAGAATTGTTACAGAGTTTTATTTGTCAGTATTTACCAGAGAACAGAACCAATAGGCTATATAGAGTGATATATGAAAGGGGATTTATTATGGAGATTGGCTCACATGATTATGGAAGCTGAGGAGTTCCATCATATGCTGTCTGCAAGTAGAAAAACCAGGGAAGCTGGTGGCATGGCTCAGTCAAAGTCCAAAGGCCTGAGACCCTGGAGGTGAGGGGAGGTGACTGGTATAAATCCTGGAGTCCCAAGGCTGGAGGACCTGGAATTTTGATGTGCAAGCATGGGAGAAGATGGATGTCCCAGCTCCAAAAGAGAGAGAATACATTTGCCTTTTTTCTGTTTTTCTGTTGTGTCTGAGTCCTCAGCCAATTGGATAGTGCCTACCCACACTAAGTGAGAGCTGGTCTTTCTTACTTAGTTCACTGATTCAGATGCACATCTCTTCTGGAAAAACCTTGGACATGCCTCAAAATAAAGCTTTACCAGCTACCTGGGTATCCCTTAATCCAGACAAGTTGACACTTGACATTAACCATCACAGAGATACTTTTTACATTTATAGGCTGAGTAGCATTTTTGGTTTATTTTCATGTTTTCTTAATAATTTCTGTTTGTTCTTTTGTATTGTGGTGAAATAATGTTGTCTGTTTTATTTCTACTTGTAGAAATTTATTGATGGTATACTGAACCACAAATAAAAATCTCAATAAGTTTGAACCTTCAAAGAGACACATATGCAAGGACTTGTTTTCTTGAGATAGACGCCAGATGCTATGCAAGGCCATAAAAGTAATTCAATTAAAGTTTTAATGAATTTCTAAAGGCTAGCATAAAAATGAATTAGTATAAAAGTACCAAACCCTTCAGGTCTATGCAGAGGGTAATTTTTACTTACTAGCAAGCTCTTATCAATGGACCACAGTGAGGTATCCATGAGAAATATTTGGGGCAGGGAAAGATAGCTGAAAAAGCCTCTATTCGGTTTCAGGCTGAAGGGCAAACAGAACCACTCTAGTAGAAAAGATACAAAACCCTGTCAAGATCCTACTCCCTTATCTTACCTACAGAACACAAGCCTTACCCTGTTTAAATAAAGGGCATCAACCACAAGTGAGGACTCACTGCATCTAGGAGTAGGGAATAGAAACAAAATAAAACCTATCCACATCTACCCTTAAGCAGAGACAGCAATACTTCTTGGGCCCAGACGATGAGAGGTCTTCGGTAAAGCAGACACAAGATCACTGAGAAGGCCCCAACCACTAAGATCAGTGACATAGTACATACCTGAGAATGAGGCTAAACGAGAACAACAGAGAATAACCCTCTTATATCACAGTCCAGAATGAGGTGGTCCCACTTTCACAGAAAAGCTATGCACCACAGTTTCCACTACACTACATAGCATGTCCAGCTCTGAACAAAATGTTACAAGACACACAAAAAAGAAGGAAAAAAAAAAAAAACCTCTGCCAAGAGATGAAGCAATTGACAAAACCAGACTCAGATATGATGAAGACATTTAAACTATAAAACAGAATTTAAAATAACTATGATTAACATGCTTAAGTCTCGAGTGAAAAAGGTGAATGAAATGCATCATTAGATAGGTAACTTCAATAGAAAGATGAAACTTTGAAGGAGAGCTTAATAAAAATATTATACAGAGAAAATACAGTAACTGAGAAGAAAAATGCCTTCAAAAGGCTCGTAAGTAGACTTGAAACAGCTAACGAATCAGTGAATATGAAGGTAGGTTCATAAAAACTAAGCCAAAAAAAGTGCAATTAGAAAAGAAAGTGTTTTCATTTTTGTTTTAAAAGGAACAGAGCATGCAAGAGATGTGGGATAATATGAAATCGCTTAATATAAGTGTAGTGGCAATTCCCACAGATGAAAGAAAACCAAGAGAAAGAATGGTAAAGGGATAGTCCAAGAATTTTCAACTTGAAAAAATGCACAAGTGATCCAAGACACTCAGAGAGCAGCAATCAAGATAAATAACAAAATAAAACAATAAAAACAGAAATACTTAGACGTCTAACAAAAAAATAAAAACACATTGCTTAAAAGTAGCTAGATAAAAATGGCACACCTATACAAAAGAAAAGAGAATTGCAGCATACTTCTCTACAGAAAATATGCAATCTGAAAGAAAAATGGAATTAGGTTGTTAAAGTCTGAAACAAATTGTCAACGTGGAATTCAATTCCTAAAAAAGTTATTTTTCAAAACGGAAGGAAAATTAAGAAATTTTCAGAAACACGAAATATAGAATTTCTTGCCAGCAGCTACATAAACAAGAAATATTTAAGGATGACTTCAGGCAGAAAAAATATATTAGTTATAAACCAACTTGGATCTAAGTCAACAACAACAGCAACAACAACAAAAACAAACAAACGGTAATCAAATGGCATATGAAAGCAAATACAGGAAGGCCATTTTTTTTTCTTATTTCTAACTACTCTGAAATATAACTGGCTGCCTAAAGCAAGAGAGTAGTAAGGTATTGACTTTTAGAGCAAACACAAAAGTAACCTGTATGACGACATTACCAAATAAATAAATAAATAAAAGAGACTGAATGTATGTATTTGTAAGATTTTTAACTATACAAAAAGTATTATAATATTCTTTAAAAGCAGACAGATTAGTTAAATGTGTATTTTAAATGTATATTGTAAACCCTACGAGAATTACTAATTTTTTAATAAGTAATATAAATAATAAATCAATATTATAGATAAAATAAAATAGTCAATTTATATAAAACAGAAATATAACAGAAATGGGAAGAAAATAAATAGTAAGTGAAAACAATAGCAAAAATAAAAATACTAAATACTAACTTAAGCATATCAATAATTTCATTAACCATAAGTAGTTTAAACAAATCCATTAAGAGGCAAAGATTGTCAGAGTGAATTAAAAAGCAAGACTCAAGTATAAGCTGTCTATAAGAAACTTCATTTAAAACTAAGGTTAAAAGTGAGAGGATAGAAAAATTATATCGTGCAAACACTAGTCAAGCTAAAGTGGTTATATTAATATTAGACAATATTATCATTACATAGTGATAAACAGATCAATTCATAAAAAGACATAACCATCCAAAGCGTATATCTACTTCTCAGCAGATCTACAAAATACTGTGCATAAAATAAAAACTGACAGAACTGAAAGTAGAAATAAACAAAATGCGGGCTTAGAGAGTTTAACCCTCTTCTCTCAGTAATTGATAAAACAAAAAGACAGTAAATTAATAACAATATGGAAGATCAGAGAAATACTACCAACCAATTGGCCTAATTAGTATTTATAGCATAAAATATACCACAGAATACACATTATTTTCATGTACAAATAGAACATTCATCGTGATTGACCATATCATGAGCAACAAAACCACCCTCAACAAATCTTAAAAAAATAAAATTACAAATGTAGTAAGATGTCTACATTTCCCCAACAAATCTATAAATGCAACAAAATTCCAATAAAAAAATCCATGCGCATATTTTTAGGAACTAAACGAGCTAATACATTAAAATGTCTGTGACAAATGAACTAAAATAACGAAAACGATTTTGAACTAGAAGAATGAACTTGAAGGATTCATTCTACTTGATTTCAGAATTTCCTATAAGACTACAATAATCAAGACAGTGTGGTGCTGAAAAGGATATAGGTACAGATACACCGAAGAGAACAATGAATACAATAGACTCAGACATATAGTCTGTTGGTTTTCAACAAAGGTATAGAGGTAGTTCAATGGAGAATGAAAAAGCCTTCTCAGCAAAGTTGCTCTAAAAATTTAGATATCCTACGCACAAAATAAAGTTTAATCTGTACCTCACTCCCTTCATAAACTCAAAATGGCTCGTACACCTAAATCTGAAACTTAAAACTACAAAAATTCTAGAAGGTAACATGGGACAAAGCCTATGTGACCTGGAGTTAAACACAATTGTTTTTTGATCACACAAAATCATAATTCATAAAGGAAAAAAAGAGATAAATTGACTTTCCCCAAATTAATACTTTTTGTTCTTTAAAATACTTTGCTAAAAGACTGAGAAGACAAGCCACAGACTGGGAGAAAATATTTGCATATCACATTTATGATAAAAGACTTCCATCCAGATTCTAATAAGTGTTCTAAAATCTAAGGAAGGAAAAAAATAATTCAATTTAAAAATGTACAAATGGCTTGAACCAAGACTTCACCAAAGATGATGGGTATACAGATGGCAAATAGACATCTAAAAAGATACTCAATAGGAAATAGAGAAATGCAAACTAAAATCAAAAAGAAATGTCTCTACATACCTACCAGAATGACTTAAAACAAAGCAAAAAAAAATAAGTCTGACAACACCAAGCGTTGGTGAGAGTGTGGAGCTACTGGAACTTTCACACATTTCTGGTGGTAACTCAACATGGTTTAGACCCTTTAGAAAAACAAATTGGCCTTCCTTATAAAGATATAAATTTACTTAACATGACCCAAGAATTCTACCTTTAGTTACTTACTTAAGTGAAATAAAAATGTATGTCCACATACAAAGCTGTATGTGAATGTTTTATAGTGGCTTTTTTTCAATTGTCAAAAATTTGAAGGAACTCACATGTTCCTTACCTGGGAGAACAATCATACAGCAGAATACTATCCAGCAATAAAAAAGAATGAGCTGTTGATACATGAAATAACAAGGATGGATCTCAAATGCATTATGTTAAATGAAAGACACTGAACTCAAATTGCTATACACTGTATGTTTCTATTTAACAATATTCTATGTGTCCTAGAGATTCGGGTATGTTGTGTCTTTGTTCTCGTTGGTTTCAAAGAACATCTTTATTTCTGCCTTCATTTCATTATGTACCCAATAGTCATTCAGGAGCAGGTTGTTCAGTTTCCATGTAGTTGAGTGGTTTTGAGTGAGTTTCTTAATCCTGAGTTCTAGTTTGATTGCACTGTGGTCTGAGAGACAGTTTGTTATAATTTCTGTTCTTTTACATTTGCTGAGGAGAGCTTTACTTCCAACTATGTGGTCAATTTTGGAATAGGTGTGGTGTGGTGCTGAAAAAAATGTATATTCTGTTGATTTGGGGTGGAGAGTTCTGTAGATGTCTATTAGGTCCACTTTGTGCAGAGCTGAGTTCAATTCCTGAATATCCTTGTTAACTTTCTGTCTTGTTGATCTGTCTAATGTTGACAGTGGGGTGTTAAAATCTCCCATTATTATTGTGTGGGAGTTTAAGTCCCTTTGTAGGTCACTCAGGACTTGCTTTATGAATCTGGGTGCTCCTGTGTTGGGTGCATATATATTTAGGACAGTTAGCTCTTCTGTTGAATTGATCCCTTTACCATTATGTAATGGCCTTCTTTGTCTCTTTTGATCTTTGTTGGTTTAAAGTCTATTTTATCAAAGACTAGGATTGTAACCCCCTAGGATTGCAACCCAGCCTTTTTTTGTTTTCCATTTGCTTGATAGATCTTCCTCCATCCCTTTATTTTGAGTCTATGTGTGTCTCTGCACATGAGATGGGTTTCCTGAATACAGCACACTGATGGGTCTTGACTCCTTATCCAGTTTGCCAGTCTGTGTCTTTTAATTGGAGCATTTAGCCCATTTACACTTAAAGTTAATATTGTTATGTGTGAATTTGATCCTGTCATTATGATGTTAGTTGGTTATTTTGCTCGATAGTTGATGCAGTTTCTTCCTAGCCTCGATGGTCTTTACAATTTGGCATGTTTTTGCAGTGGCTGGTACTGGTTGTTCCTTTCCATGTTTAGTACTTCCTTCAGGACCTCTGGGACACATTCAAAGCAGTGTGTAGAGGGAAATTTATAGCACTAAATGCCCACAAGAGAAAGCAGGAAAGATCCAAAATTGACACCCTAACATCACAATTAAAAGAACTAGAAAAGCAAGAGCAAACACATTCAAAAGCTAGCAGAAGGCTAGAAATAACTAAAATCAGAGCAGAACTGAAGGAAATAGAGACACAAAAAACCCTTCAAAAAATTAATGAATCCAGGAGCTGGTTTTTTGAAAAGATCAACAAAATTGATAGACCGCTAGCAAGACTAATAAAGAGGAAAAGAGAGAAAATCAAATAGATGCAATAAAAAATGAAAAAGGGGATATCACCACCGATCCCACAGAAATATAATCTACCATCAGAGAATACTACAAACACCTCTATGCAAATAAACTAGAAAATCTAGAAGAAATGGATAAATTCCTCGACAAATACACCCTCCCAAGACTAAACCAGGAAGAAGTGGAATCTCTGAATAGACCAATAACAGTTCTGAAATTGTGGCAATAATCAATAGCTTACCAACCAAAAAGAGTCCAGGACCTGATGGATTCACAGCCGAATTCTACCAGAGGTACAAGGAGGAACTGGTACCATTCCTTCTGAAACTATTCCAATCCATAGAAAAAGAGGGAATCCTCCCTAACACATTTTTTGAGGCCAGCATCATCCTGATACCAAAGCCTGGCAGAGACATAATCAAAAAAGAGAATTTCAGACCAATATCCTTGATGAACATTGATGCAAAAATCCTCAATAAAATACTGGCTAACCGAATCCAG
>NW_026654688.1:0-8347 GCF_009828535.3 Hylobates moloch
CTTTCTTCCTTTCTCATTTCCTCCCTTTCTCCCTCCCTCCCTTTATTTCTTCCTTCATTCTGTTCTTTGTTTCTTTTTTCCTTTCTTTCTCCCTTCCTCCGTTGCAAGACACAAATTCAAAACCAGCTAATTCGTGAGTAGATGCACCCTGAATTGAATGGAGAATTGCAACCTCAGTCCATTTCAGTGCAAGGGAACTCCCTCTTACTGGCAGCCTCTAACTCTTCAGTGGCTGATCACTAACAAAGATGTGGTTATGAGTCTTCACTTTCTGTTTTCTTTCCAGAAATTGGTTTAGCAAAAGAAAATGTAATGAATTTCCTTTTCTGTTTTGAACTTTTTATTAACAGTTTTATCTCAGCAGACTGTAACGTGCTGCATTATAGCTAACTGCTTTTAAACTAGTTCTGTTTCTCATTCCTCTTTGAATTTACATCATACTTGCACATAATACACTTGTTATATAACAAGCGGGTACTAAATTTGAAATTAATTTCTTGGTACTGCATTTATTCTTTTTTTTTTTTTTTTTTTTAGACGGAGTCTGTCTCTGTCACCCAGGCTGGAGTGCAGTGGCGCAATCTCGGCTCACTGCAAGCTCCGCCTCCCGGGTTCACGCCATTCTCCTTCCTCAGCCTCTCCGAGTAGCTGGGACTACAGGCGCCCGCCACCACGCCCGGCTAATTTTTTTTTGTATTTTTAGTAGAGACGGGGTTTCACCATGGTCTTGATCTCCTGACCTCGTGATCCACCCGCCTCGGCCTCCCAAAGTGCTGGGATTACAAGCGTGAGCCACCGCGCCCGGCCCGCATTTAGTCTTTTGTAAAATTGTGATCTACAATCTCTAAAGCTTTAAGAGCTGAAACTGATTTATTTATTTTCGGTGTTGTTTAATAACACTTTGCCAATCTGTTGAATGTTCGCTCTGAGCTTGGCACTGTGATAAACACATGACAGATGTTTTGCGTGTTACAGACGAGGAACCAGACTGTGGAGAGGTGAATCAAGTAACTTAAATGATGTAATTCTTAAAAATCTGTAAAGTTTCCAAATAATAAAGAGACTTTCATTTTATTTTATAGTACATTTCTAATTATTTGAACTATATTTCTCCACCATTATTGTTGAACATTCATCCCAGTTTATTATTTTAAAGCTAGATGCAGCAAAGTTTTCCTGTGAATATATGTGTGTGTTGTGGGGGGAGGGTGTTTGTAAGCTTTGTTTTTTAGAGCAGTTTTTACTTCACAGCCAGGTAGATGGAGAAGTACAAAGAGTTACCATACACCCACTGCTCCTACACATGCACAGTCTCTCCCATTGTCAACATCTTGTAACAAGTTGGTACATTTTCTACAATTGATAAACCTACCTTGACATGTCATTATTCCCAAAGTCTAACATTTACATTAAATTTCACTCTTGGTGGTGTGTATATGTCTTTATTTTCTTTATGTTGTCTATAGTTATCTAAACATTTCATATTCCAAATTTTTAAGGACACAAGAAGCTCAGTATTGTAATTACTTTCTTTGAGATGGAGTATCACTCTGTTGCTCAGGCTGGAGTGCAGTGGCATGATCTCGGGCTGCAAACTTTGCCTCCTCGGTTCAAGTGATTCTCCCACCTCAGCCACTCAAGTAGCTGTGATTACAGGTGCTCACCCAGGCACCTGGCTAATTTTTGTATTTCTAGTAGAGGTGGAATTTCACCATGTTGGCCAGGTTTGTCTCAAACTCCTGATCTCAAGCGATCCATTTGCCTCAGCCTCCAAAAGTGCAGGGATTAAAAATGTGAGCCACAATGCCTGGCCTTAGTACAGTATTTGAATGAAAATTTTGAGTATGTTGAGTTTCTTCGTAAGCAACCAAATTTTACTTATCGATTTTATAAATGTATTTATTTACATATTTATTTTTTAGTGATAGTGTCTTGCTCTGTCACCAAGTCTGAAGGGCAGTGGCATAATCTCAGCTTACTGCAATAACTGCCTTCCGGGTTCAAGCAATTGTACTACTGCAGCCTTTCAAGCAGCTGGGATTACAGGCACACATCACCACATTCTGCTATTTTTTTTCTAATAGATCCTGGGTTTCTTATGGTGGGCAGTGTTGTTTTGAATCCTGAGCTCATGTCATCTGCCTGCTTAGCCTGCCCAAGTGCTGTAATTACAACTGTGAGACATTGTGCCTTGTCTGGAATTCATTTTTGATATATCTTTCTCTAATTTTCTAATCACTCTATATTCTACTTATTGTGCAATTACCAGTTGTATAATTCTTATAACAGGAATTCATCCCACTCAAACAACTTATTGGTTTCTCCTAATATAAAATGCCAATGCTAAATGCTTTATTTGAAGGAAATCCACTTGAAAACATATCAGTGTTCTCAGAGTAGACATAATTATTGATATATACTGTAGTAGAAACAGATGTAAATAGCTGCCCAAAATGTCTGTTTGAGAGTGTTTTAAGTGCATTTTAATAATGACTGTAAAGACCATGAAAATTTTGTTTATTTAGATTTTTAAACACTACTTCCAAAAAAAAATGTAATTGAATGACATTTGATGTAAAATACTTAGAGGTTAATTACCTGATCAAGAAAGATATTTTATTATTTTGACCTCAATATGTTTTTGTAATTTATCTAACAGTGTAAGAAAGAGCTTCAGTTCTGCTTTGTAATCTTATTTTTTGAAGGATGTTCCTTAATGTCATATTCATAAATATAATGTGTCATTTAAACACTGCTATAAGAGTGTCTAATTAGGAAATTTTTATTTTCTTAAGGTATTTACTACGCAGGATTGATTGCACTCAATAAAAATCACCGTACTTCCAGTTTCTAGAAATCACTGGTAAGATTACTTAGTATCTATATTCTACTTTGGTTTGTTAATTATAACTTAATAGCATTATAAAGGGAACAGTTTTTTTAACAGGTCTCAGGATTTGATAAAGAAAACCAAAAATGTAGGAGACTACATAATCGTAAACTATAACAAGGTTTTTCTATGTAATTTTCCTTATAAAAGAATGAAGCTAATTTTGAGGGAGAAGAGTAAGACATTTAATTTGATTTAAATTACATGTTTTTCCTTGCTCACCACATCTTAGTTTGTAAACAACAGTTCACTTGTTCTGCAGGTCATTATTCCCATATTTTCATTTTTGTAATAACTTCATATAGTCAAATAAGAAAACTTCAGTGAGTATCAAGGGTCCTGCAGACACACTAAAAGATACTGTTTGTAAACATATCCGCTGTTGGCAAAATTTCTAAAAAAAAGAAAACGTTCAAAAAACTGCCTTTTAAGCCAGGTGTCTTTGTATACTAGGTATGCCTCTCAAATACAATTGATAGAATATTAAATGTATTAATATGTCATTAATGAATAGAATATGTGTTTGGTAAAGTGTAATATAACTTTTGTTCTTAAATGTTTACACAGACCTGATTAATTGCCTTAATTTTGGCCTTCATACAAAACTTTTATAAAGTTTGTAACTACTGTGGGTTTCACACCATTGGTTAGACTTGATAATGGGCTTTGTAGCATGAACAGAAGCTGGCAACTTGCCTTTTTATGCTTAGTTATCCTTTATGTCTTTTAAAATAATCTGTGAATTAGTAATGCTCCTTTTGTGTTGCTACCCCCTTGGGATTTTGTCTGTTACATGCATTTCTATAACTCCACAGAGACATTTATTCATTCATCCATTCACTCAGAACTTAATCATTTGAGCACATACTTTCTGCCAGCCTTTGAGTCTGTGTATTAATTGCCAAGCTTCATTGTAATAATGTGAAGGAAGGAAGGAAGAAAGGAAGGAAAGAAGGAAGGAAGGAAGGAAGGAAGGAAGGAAGGAAGGAAGGAAGGAAGGAAGGAAGGAAGAAAGGAAGGAAGGAAGGAAATAAATAAAAGACACTGTGGTAGCAGTTCTCACACTTCTCACACTGTGACACCATCTTTTAATTTTTATGTAGTGAGATTGATAAATATTTCCCTTATTGCTTCCAGGTTTCGTATCATTCTTCTGAAGGAGTTTTTTCAGATTTACTCTTAAAAGCTATAAACAGACAAAGAGGCTCATTGCTGTGATTCCAGCAACTTGGGAGGCCCAGGCAGAAGGATCACCTGAGGCCATGACTTTGAGATCAGCTTGTGCAGGAAGCATAGGAAGACCCTGTCTATACAAATAATAATAATAATAAATACATAAATTAGCTCAGCGTGGTGGATGGTGGTAAATGCCTGAGCGTTTTTGACATATAGAAAAGTTGAAACAATTGTAGTCAATAATTACATACCTACCACCTAGATTTCACTATTGCATTTGTATTATATATACTTCATCATTTTTATCTGTCCATCTATTCATCTATCTTACTTTTTTTTTGTATTTCAAAGTAAATTGCAGACACCTGTGCTTTCCCTGAAGTATACTCTACTTTTGAACCAGAAGTCTGGCCTCTTACACACCTGACCATGCTTCTGTGTCCTAAATTTTTTTTTTTTTTTTTTTTTTTTTTGAGACGGAGTCTCGCTCTGTCGCCCAGGCTGGAGTGCAGTGACGCAATCTCGGCTCACTGCAAGCTCTGCCTCCCGGGTTCACGCCATTCTCCTGCCTCAGCCTCTCCGAGTAGCTGGGACTACAGGAGCCCGCCACCACGCCCGGCTAATTTTTTTTGTATTTTTAGTAGAGACGGGGTTTCACCGTGGTCTCGATCTCCTGATCTCGTGATCCGCCCGCCTCGGCCTCCCAAAGTGCTGGGATTACAAGCGTGAGCCACCGCGCCCGGCCGCTTCTGTGTCCTAATTTGAACTGTTACTTTTTAATAGCTGACAACCTTCAGCTTACTGATGATCAATTGGCAGATGCTTATCCTCAGCATATAAAGTCTGAGTCTTTAGAAATAAAGCTAAATGAAGATAAGACAGAAATAGAAATGCAACTTCTGGCAGACGTGTCAAAAGGCAATCTTTATCTTGTTACAGTTAATAAGTCATGTTTTTGATTGTCATCTAAAGATTTAATCTTAGATTTCCAAAAAATACCTGGAATTTTTAACACAAAATAGGGTACTTCACTGTTTTGCATATCATTTTTTTCTGATGAGATTTGTTTATTCCTTTTGATTCAGTCCTACAAATACAGCAAATGGTATAAAATGATAGATTAAATAAATACAACATATTTGGACAGAACATTAATGTGGAGCCTAGCTGTGGAGAGAGAATCTGTTACTGCACTTATAATATAATGACTGGCACTTTTACATTTGTAATCAATTTGCAATTGAAGTTTTTTATGAAAGTTATAGGAGAGTATGAGAAGGAATTAGCTAGGTTCTGAAATGATTTTGAGAAAGCTTGTCAAGCAGAATCTGAAAATTTTATTCTTTGGAAATAGAGTATCCTTGAGAGACATCAAAAGCACCAAGAGGTGGTATTTACAAATATTTTACTGGGTGGCTATTTCCTACAGCTCTTACTAGGTCAACTCAAGGAATGGGATGTTACAATTGATGGAACACGGTCCCAGAAGAGCAGTAAGGACTGCGGCAAAGATTGCAAATAAAAGAATGATGGGCCTTGAAAAGGATACAGATTTGCATCCTTTGAGACTTCTGGAAATGCAAGATTTGCAGAGGTGACCAGTCAAGTTGGAATTATGAGAAACACACTCTAAAAAACTTCATCTTATCAGGCAAATTAAGGAGATAGATGAAAGGTTTCAGGAGCAGCTTGGAGGTGCAGAGTAGCTCATGCTGGTAATGTATGTACAGCTCTTTAAAGTAGAGCAGACTGATTACCTGTACTGAAGGCCCAGCTGTGGTTGGGGTAACACTGGAAGTGAGAGAGACAAAACCACATGTTTGTAGGTGAGTTTTCTGTTCTACCTATAGGGAGGAATTTTAAGGGTATGTCTCTGCTGTCCCTTTCAGTGAGGGTGCAAAGATGGAGATGCTTAGGAAGTGTAGATTTGCAGAACATAATTCAATGTCCTTGAGAAAGGCAGCCTGTTTCATGAAGATTCCCTGGATCTCCTGTGTAGTGATGGTAAGCAGAGGAGAGGGCAGGTGGCTGGTAACCTGGGGGAAAGGGGGGGTTGAGTGGTAGTCTCAGTGATCAAGAAATAGATCTGGAGAGACTGGCTGGTGGAAGAATAAAGATGGTCCAAGGGTGCAGAATTGCAGAATGAGGTTGCAGGTAGAGAGTGGAAATCAAAGGTGCAGTGCTGCCGTTGGATTGAGCCATGGAAATGAGCAAGAGTAAAGATCCCTGGAGTGAAGGAGTCACCAGGGCCCCAAGGGTCATCCATGTGGCCATTTGATTTCATCACCAGGAAAGTAACTTGAAAGGAGATGAAGGGGATGAGGAGTGACAGGGAGTTTGTGTTGGCAAGTTGGATTGGATCTACTCCTTCAAGAAATCATATTCCTTTTCCATGTGTGTGTCTTAGACCACACAGGATTTACAGCAGTATTTCAAACATACATCTAAAACTGCTGCTGCCAGATGTTGAAAGTAGGAAGTCTTCCCGCTAGTACCCACTCTCGCTTGGAGCTTCTCAATGAGACATCGTTGTTTAATGCTAAGGGCACTCAATCTAAAATTTTCCGCAGCATTTCTGAAAATTCAGCTTCCTTCAGTTATAAAACTGAATGTTGGACACACAGATCTTGCAGATGATTAGATTGTGTTTAAACTAATAACTTCATCTTCAAGATAGGTGACTGACTAAATTTCTGTTTATTCAACTGCGAATATCTGAAGGCTTTGAGGAAGATTGTCATTCTCATAAAAACCACCATGCCTATATTTCCCCACCTGGAATATCAATCCCCTTCTCTCCCTGATAAAACCATAGTGTCATTCGAGGCCCAGATTTGATGTCACCCCTGAGATGCCTTCCCTGACTTCCACTGAGCACTCATTTAGGACTTATTCCTGACCGCGGTCTTTATTTACCTCAGTTATAAAATTATCCTATCTCACTGTGATTGTTTCTCCCTGACTATACTGTGAGGTCTTCAGAGATGAGGACTACATCAGTCTACATTTTTATATCCAGTTCCTAGTACGCTGCTTGATATATGATAGATAGTAAATTCTTGCTCTGTGAAGACATTTAAGTGGAATGTTGGCTCATTCATTTACAAGTTCATATGAGCTTACTAACTCTGAATCACAATGATTCATGAACATTGAGATGACTCAGAAACATTTAGGCAGTACCACCACTAAAATCCATGGGAATTTTATTCCTTTGGAGTTTTATTTCTGAATGTACATTTTGTTTATTTATTTTCCTGAAGAACTTCCCAAATTTCAGTTAAGGGGGCTAAGTCTCGTGGCTCATGCTTGTAGTTTCAGCACTTTGAGAGGCTGAGATGGGGATCTCATTTGAGCTCAGAGGTTCAGCACCAGTCTAGGCAGCATGGCACCACCCCAGCTCTACAAAAAAATTAGAGCAACTTGGTGGTGTGTGTTTGTAGTCTAACTCAGCTACTGAGAAGCCTGAGGTAGGATGATGTCTGGTAGAAGGCTTGAGTCTGGGAGGCAGAGGTTGCAATTATCCAAAATCACAGCACTGCATTCAAGCCCGAGCAACAGAGCAGAACCGAGTCTCAAAACAAAAATTACCTAAATTACCTAAGGGACTGAGATGTGTTAATTAAGTAACATAAATTACATGGGGGTGTTAAAAATATATGAAAATGTACTTTAACAGAACTTGGGAGGGTAAATACTTGCGCAACTGGAATAGCTAGTTGAGGAACACATTGAATTGGATTTTTTCTTTTTTTTTTCTTTTCTTTTTTTCTTGAGATGTAGTTTTAATCTTTTTCCCAGGCTGGAGTGCAATGACACTACCTTGACTCACTGAAACCTCTGCCTCCAAGGTTCAAGTGATTCTCCTGCCTCAGCCTCCCAGTTAGCTGGGATTAAAGGTGCTGACCACCTTACCCAGTCAATTTTTGTAATTTTTATAGAGATGTGGTTTCATCATATTGGGAAAGGCTGGTCTCGACGTTTTGACCTCAGGTGATCAGCCCCTGTTTTGGCCTCACCAAGGGGTAGGATTACAGCAGTGAATCACCATGCCCAGCTGAGTAGGAATCATTTGAAGGTGAAATTGTATTCTTAATTTCTGTACTTTGGTTTTTGGAATTTAGTAAGCAGTATATTTATTTATTTCAAGTTGTTCTACTTTCATTAACTTTCTTGCTAAAACTTAATACCTCTCTTTTCTTTTTTTTTTTTTTTTTTGAGAAAGACTCTTGCTCTGTCACCCAGGCTGGGGTGCAGTGGTGTGATCTCGGCTCACTGCAA
>NW_026654689.1:0-8347 GCF_009828535.3 Hylobates moloch
GAAGTTTTGCAGAATGCTTCTGTGTAGTTTTTATTTGAAGATATTTCCTTTTTCACCATAGGCCTCAAAGTGCTCGAAATGTCCACTTGCAGATTCTACAAAAAGAGTGTTTCAAAACTGCTCAATCAAAAGGAAGTTTCAACTCTGTGAGATGAATGCACAGAACAGAAAGAAGATTCGCAGAATGCTTCTGTGTAGTTCTTATGTGAAGATATTTCCTTTTTTGACATAGGTTTCAAACGCTCCAAATGTCCTCTTGCAGATTATACAAAAAGAGTGTTTCCAAACTGGTCTATCAAAAGGAAATTCAATCCTGAGTGAGGAATGCACACATTACAAGGAAGGTTGTCAGAATGCGTCTGTGTAGTTTTCATATGGAAATACTTCCTTTCTCACCATAGGCCTCAAAGAGCTCTGAATGTCCAATTTCAGATTCTACAAAAAGAGTGTTTCAAAACTGTTCAATCAAAAGAAAGGTTCAACACTGTGAGATAAATGTAGAGATCAGGAAGAAGTTTCGCAGAATGCTTCTGTGTAGTTTTTATGTGAAGATATTTCCTTTTTCACCATAGGCCTCAAAATGCGCCAAATGTTCCCATGCAGATTCTACAAAAATACTGTTTCAAAACTGCTGCACCAAAAGAAAGTTTCAACTCTGTGAGATGAATGCATAGATCAGAAAGAAGTTTCGTAGAATGCTTCTTTGAAGTTTGTATGTGAAGATATTTCGTTTTTCAACATAGGCCTCAAAGCGATCCAAATGTCCACTTTCAGATTCTACAAAAAGAGTGTTTCAAAACTGATCAATCAAAAGAAAGGTTCAACTCTGTGAGATGAATGCACAGATCAGAAAGAAGTTTCGCAGAATGTTTCTGTGTAGTTTTTATATGAAGATATTTCCTTTTTCACCACAGGCCTCAAAGCACTCCAAATGTCCACTTGCAGATCTTACAGAAACAGTGTCTCAAAAATGCTCAAACAAAAGAAAGGTTCAACTCTGTGAGATGAATGCACAGTTCAAAAAGAAGTTTCACAGAATGCTTCTGTGTAGTTTTTCTGTGAAGATACTTCGTCTTTCACCATAGGCCTCATAGCACTCCAAATGTCCACCTGCAGATTGTACAAAAAGAGTGTTTCAAAACTGCTCAATCAAAACTAAGGTTATATTCTGAGTGAGGAATTCACACATAACAAGTAAGTTTGTCAGAATGCTTCTGTGTAGTTTTTATGTGGAGATATTTCCTTTTTCACAATAGCCTCACAGAGCTCCAAATGTTCACCTGCAAATTCTACAAAAAGAGTGTTTCAAAACTGCTGAAACCATAGAAAGGTTCAACTCTGTGAGATGAATGCACAGATCAGAAAGAAGTTTCACAGAGTGCTTCTGTGTAGTTTCTATGTGAAGATATTTCCTTTTTCACCATAGGCCTCAAAGTGCTCCAAATGTCCACTTGCCAATTTTACAAAAGGAGTTTAAACTTTCTTTTGATTGAGCAGTTTTGAAACACTCTTTCTGTAAAATCTCAGATTGGATATTGGAAAAGCTCTGCAGCCTATAGTGGAAAAGGGAAAACCTTCAAATAAACTAGAGAGAAGAATTCTGAGAAAATTCTTTGTGATCTGTGCATTCGTCTCACAGGGTTGAACCTTTCTTTTCATTGAGTCGTTTTGAAACTTTCTTTTTGTAGTATATGCTGTTGGACAATTGGAGAGCTTTGCGGCATATAGTGGAAAAGGAAATATCTTCAAATAAAAACCACACAGAAGAATTCTGAGAAACATCTTTGCATTCGTCTGACAGAGTTGAACCTTTCTTTTGATTGAGCAGTTTTGAAACACTCTTTTGTAGAATCTGCAAGTGGACATTTTGAGCACTTTGAGGAGTATGGTGAAAAAGGAAATATCTTCACATAGAAACTACACAGAAGTATTATGCGAAACTTCTTTCTTATCTGTGCATTCATCTCATAGAGTTGAACCTTTCTTATGGTTGAGCAGTTTTGAAACACCGTTTTTGTATAATCTGCAGGTGAATATTTGGAGTGCTTTGAGGCCTATGGTGATAAAGGAAATATCTTCACATATAAACTACACAGAAGCATTTTGTGAAACTTCTTTCTGATCTGTGCATTCATCCCACAGAGTTGAACGTTTCTTTTGATTGAGCAGTTTTGAAACACTCTTTTTGTAGAATCTGCCATTGGATGTTTGCAGAGCTCTGCGGCCTATAGTGGAAAAGGAAATATCTTCAAATAAAAACTAGACAGAAGAATTCTGAGAAACTTCATAGCAATCTGTGCATTCGTCTCACAGAGTTGAACCTTTCTTTTGATTGAGCAGTTCTGAAACCCTCTTTTTGTACAATGTGCAAGTGGACTTTTTGAGTTCTTTGAGGTATATGGTTACAAATTAAATATCTTCACATACAAACTACGCAGATGCACTCTGCAAAACTTCTTTCTGATATGTGCATTCATCTTGCAGAGTTGAAAATTTCTTTGGATTGAGCAATTTTGACATACTCTTTTTTTAGAATCTGCAAGTGGACGTTTGGAGCACTTTGTGACCAATGGTAAAAAAGGAAATGTCTTCACATAAAAATTACACAGAAGTATTCTGACAAACTTCCTTGTTATATGTGCATTTCTCAGTCAGAATTTAAAGTTTGTTTTGTTTGAGCAGTTTTGAAACACTCTTTTTGTATAATCTGCAAGTGAAAATTTGGAGCCCTTTGAGGCCTATTGTGAAAAAGGAAATATCTCCACATAAAAACTACACGGAAGTATTCTGACAATCTTCCTGGTTTTATGTGCATTCTTCACTCTGGGTTTAACCTTTCTTTTGACTGAGCAGTTTTGAAATGCTCTTTTTGTAGAATCTGAAAGTTAACAATTGGATCGTTTTGAGGCCTGTGGTGAAAAAGGCAATATCTCCACGTAAAAACTACACAGAAGCACTCTGACAAACTTCCTTGTTATGTGTGCATTCCTTACGCAGAATTTAACCTTTCTTTTGATTGAGCAGTTTTGAAGCACTCTTTTTGTAGAATCTGCATGTGGACATTTGGAGCACTTCTAGGCCTATGGTGAAAAAGGAAATATCTCCACAGGAAAACGACACAGAAGCATTCTGACACACTTCCTAGTTATCTGTACATTCCTCACTCCGAGTTTAACATTTGGTTTGATTCAATCGTTTTGAAACACTCTATTTGTAGAATCTGCCATTGAATATTTGGAGAGCTCTGCGGCCAAGAGTGGAAAAGGAAATATATTCAAATAAAAAAATAGAAGAATTCTAAGGAACTCCTTTGTGATCCGTGCATTCGTCTCACAGAGTTGAAACTTTCTTTTGATTGAGCAGTTTTAAAACACTCTGTTTGTAGAAACTGGAAGTGGACATTTGGAGCACTTTGAGGCCTATGGTGGAAAAGGAAATATCTTCACATAAAAACTACAGAGAAGCATTCTGCGAAACTTCTTTCTGATCTGTGCATTCATCTCACAGACTTGTATCTTCCTTTGGATTGAGCAGTTTTCAAACACACTTTTTGTAGAATCTGCGAGTGGACATTTGGAGAACATTGAGGCCTATGGTGAAAAACAAAATATCTTCCCATAAAAACTACACAGAAGCATTCTGAGAAACTTCTTTGTGATCTGTGCATTCGTCTCATGGAGTTGAACCTTTCTTTTGATTGCACGGTTTTGAAACACTCTTTTTGTAGAATCTGCAAGTGGACATTTGGAGCTATTTGAGGCCTATGGTGAAAAAGGAAGTATCTCCACATAAAAACTACAAAGAAGGATTCTGACAAACTTCCTTGTTATGTGTGCATTCCTCACTCACATTTTAAACTTTCTTTTGATTGAGTGGTTTGAAACACTCTTTTTGTAGAATCTGCCATTGGATATTTGGAGAGCTCTGCGGCATATAGTGGAAAAGGAAATATCTTCAAATAAAAACTAGGCAAAAGAATTCTGAGAAACTTCCTTGTGATCTGTGCATTCATCTCACAGAATTGAAACGTTCTTTTGATTGAGCAGTTTTTAAACACTCTTTTTGTCGAAACTGGAAGTGGACATTTGGAGCACTTTGAGGCCTCTGGTGGAAAAGGAAACATCTGCACATAAAAATTACAAAGAACCATTCTGTGAAACTTCTTTCTGATCTCTGCATTCATCTCACAGAGATGAACCTTTCTTTTGATTGAGCAGGTTTGAAACACGCTTTTTGTAGAATCTGCACGAGGACATTTAGAGCGCTTTGAGGCCTATGGTGAAAAATGAAATATCTTCAAATAAAAACTAGACAGAAGAATTCTGAGAAACTTCTTTGTGATCTGTGCATTCATCTCACAGAGTTGAACGTTTCTTTTGATTGAACAGTTTTGAAACACTCTTTTTGTAGAATCTACAAGTGGACATTTGTAGTGGTTTGAGACGTATGGTTAAAAAGGAAATACCTTCATATAAAAACTACACAGAAACATTCTGAGCAACTTCTTTCTGATCTGTGCATTCATCTCACAGAGTTTAACCTTTATTTGGATTGAGCAGTTTTGAAACACTCTTTTTTTAGAATCTGCAAGTGGACATTTGGAGCACTTTGTGACCAAAGGTAAAAAAGGAAATATCTTCACATAAAAACTACACAGAAGCATTCTGACAAACTTCCTTGTTATATGTACATTCCTCACTCAGAGTTTAACCTTTCTTTTGAATGAGCAATTTTGAAACACTCTGTGGCCAAGAGTGAAAAAGGAAATATCTTCAAATAAAAACTAGACACAAGAATTCTGAGAAACTTCTTTGTGATGTGTACATTCGTCTCACAGAATTGAAACGTTCTTTTGATTGAGCAGTTTTTAAACCCTTTTTTTGTCAAAATTGGAAGTGGACATTTGGAGCACTTTGAGGCCTCTGATGGAAAAGGAAACATCTTCACATAAAAATTACAAAGAAGCATTCTGTGAAACTTCTTTCTGATATGTACATTCATCTCACAGAGTTGTACCTTTCTTTTGACTGATCAGTTTTGAAACACTCTTTTTGAACAATCTGCAAGTGGACATTTGGAGCGCTGTGTGGCCTATGGTGAAAAGGAAATATCCTCACATAAAAACTACACAGAAGAATTCTGCAAAACTTCTTTCTGATCTCTGAATTCATCTCACAGAGTTGAACTTTTCTTTTGATTGAGAATTTTTGAAACACTTAGAATCTGCAAGTGGACATGTGGAGCGCATTGAGGCCTATGGTGAAAAAGGAAATATCTCCACATAAAAACTACACAGAAGCATTCTGACAAACTTCCCTCTTATGTGTGCATTCCTCACTCAGAGTTTAACCTTTCTTTTCATTGAGCAGTATTGAAACATTCTTTTTGTAGAATCTGCAATTGGATATTTGGAAAACTCTGCAGCCTATAGTTGAAAAGGTAATATCTTCAAATAAAAACTAGGCAGAAGAATTCTGAGAAACTTATTTGTGATCTGCACATTTGCCTCACGGAGTTGAACGTTACTTTTGATTGAGCAGTTTTGAAACACTCTTTTTGCTGAATCTGCAAGTGGACATTTGTAGCGTTTTGAGGCTTTTGTGAAAAAGGAAATATCTTCCTATAAAACTCCTCAGAAGCATTCTATGAAACTTCTTTCTGATGTGTGCATTCATCTCACTGAGTTGAACCTTTCTATTGATTGAGAAGTTTTCAAACACTCTTTTTGTACAATCTGCAAGTGGACATTTCGAGCGCTTTGAGGCCTATGGTGAAAAGGAAATATCCTCACATAAAAACTACACAGAAGCATTCTGTGAAACTTCTTTCTGATCTCTGCATTCATCTCACAGAGTTGAACCTTGCTTTTGATTGAGCAGTTTTGAAACACTCATTTTGTAGAATCTGGCATTGGATATTTGGAGAGCTCTGCCGCCTATAGTGGAATAGGAAATATCTTCAAGTAAAAACTAGACAGAAGAATTCTGAGAAATTTCTTTGTGATCTGTGTATTTGTCTCACAGAGTTGAACCTTTCTTTTAATTGAGCGGTTTTGAATCACTCTTTTTGTAGAATCTGCAAGAGGACATTTGGAACGCTTTGAGGCCTATGGTGAAAAAGGAAATATTTCCACATAAAAACTACACAGAAGCATTCTGACAATCTTACTTTTTGTGTGTGCATTCCTCACTCAGAGTTTAACCTTTCTTTTCATTGAGCAGTTTTGAAACACTCTTTTTGTATAATCTGCCATTGGATATTTGGAGAGCTCTGCAGAATAGTTGAGAAGGAAATATCTTCATATAAAAACTACACAGAAGTATTCTGCAAAACTTCTTTCTGATCTTGCATTCATCTCACTGAGTTGAACCTTTCTTTTGATTGAGCAGTTTTGAAACACCCTTTTTGTAGAATCTGCAAGTGAAGATTTGGAGCGCTTTCAGGCCTATGGTGAAAAAGGAAATATCTCCACATAAAAACTACAAAGAAGCACTCTGACAAACTTCCTTGTTATGTGTGCATTCCTCACTCACATTTTAAACTTTCTTTTGATTGAGTGGTTTGAAACACTCTTTTTGTAGAATCTGCCATTGGATATTTGGAGAGCTCCGTGGCATATAGTGGAAAAGGAAATGTCTTCAAATAAAAACTAGACAGAAGAATTCTGAGAAACTCCTTGGTGATCTCTGCATTCGTCTCACAGTGTTGAACCTTTCTTTTGATTGAGCAGTTTTGAAACACACTTTTTGTAGAATCTGCCATTGGATATTGGGAGAACTCTGTGGCCTATAGTATAAAAGGAAATATCTACAAATAAAAACTAGACAGAAGAATTCTGAGAAACTTCTTTGTGATCTGTGCATTCGTGCCATAAGTTTGAATCTTTCTTTTGATTGAGCAGTTTTGGAACACCTTTTTTGTAGAATCTGCAAGTGGACATTTGGAGACCATTGAGGGCTACGGAGAAAAAGGAAATATCTTCACATAAAAACTACACAGAAGCATTCTGCTAAACTATTTTCTGATATGAGCATTCATCACACAACATTGAACTTTTTTTTATTGAGCAGTTTTGAAAAACTCTTTTATGAGAATCTGCAAGTGGACATTTGGAGCGCTTTCAGGCCTATGGTGAAAAAGGTATTATCTCCACTTAAAAACAACACAGAAGCATTCTGACAAACTACCTTTTTATGTGTGTATTCCTCACTCAGATTTTAAACGTGTCTTTTGATTGAGCAGTTTTGAAACACTCTTTCTGTAGAAACTGCCATTGGAAATTTGGAGAGCTCTGCGGCCTATTGTAGAAAAGGAAATACCTTCAAATAAAAACTAGACAGAAGAATTCTGAGAAACTTGTTTGTTATCTGTGCATTCATCCCACAGAGTTGAACCTTTCTTTTGATTGAGTAGTTTTTAAACACTTTTTTTGTAGAATCTGCAAGTGGAAATTTGGAGCGCTTTGAGGCCTATTGTGAGAAAAGGAAATATCTTCACACGAAAACTACACAGAAGCTTTCTGCGAAACTTCTTTCTCATCTGTGCATTCATCTCACAGAGTAGAACCTTTCTTTTATTGAACAGTTTTGAAATACTCTTTTTGTAGAATCTGCAAGTGGCCATGTGGAGCGGTTTGAGGCCTATGGTGCAAAAGGAAATATCTTCACATAAAAACTAAACAGAAGCATTCTGCAAAACTTCTTTCTGATCTGCGCATTCATCACACAGAGTTGAACCTTTCTTTTGATTGAGCAGTTTTGAACCACTCTTTTTATAGAATCTGCAAGTGGATATTTGGAGTGGTTTGAGGCCTATGCTGCAAAAGGAAATATCTCCACATAAAAACGACAGAGATGCATTATGACAAACTTCCTCGTTATGTGTGCATTCCTCACTCAGAGATTTACCTTTCTTTTCATTGAGCAATTTTGAAACTCTCTTTTTGTAGAATCTGCCATTGGATATTTGGAGAGTTCTGCGGCATATGGTGGAAAAGGAAATATCTTCAAATCAAAACTAGACAAAAGAATTTTGAGAAACTTCTTTGTGATCTGTGCATTCGTCTTACAGGGTTGAACCTTTCTTTTGTTTGAGTAGTTTTGAAACACTCTCTTTGTAGAATCTAACTAGACAGAAGAATTTTGAGAAAACTGTTTGTGATCTGTGCATTCGTCTGACAGAGTTGAACCTTTCTTTGATTGAGTAGTTTTGAAACACTCTTTTTGAAGAATCTGCAAGTGGATATTTGGAGTGCTTTGAGGCCAATTGTGAAAAAGGAAATATCTCCACATAAAAACTACACAGAAGCATTCTGACAAACTTCCTTGTTATGTGTTCATTCCTCACT
>NW_026654690.1:0-8347 GCF_009828535.3 Hylobates moloch
AAATTATTATGATTATTTTTGTATTGATAATCTGTATTTGTCCCTTCCCCTGACCCCACTCCTATATCCATTATTTACTCCTCTCTGTTCTGGTCTTGACCCAGGAGACTGACCTTGGTGGATTTCAGGGTATGCTACCTCAAAATCTGGCACCTTGGCATTTGAGTCCTAAGACCCTCATTTAAGAGATTCTCTCTATCTGTCTGAAGGAAAGAAACATTCTTATCTCAGAAAACAGGAACATAAAGAAAAATGTGAACAAACAATCCTTGATAAATTCCCCCAAGCTAATTATCATTAGATTATAGCATTTTGTCTTCCAATTATATTTCTCCATGACTATTCACTCTTCATCACTCTTCAAAAGGTTTACCTGTTTCTTTGGGTTTTTATTTCTAAGTATTCCTGTGTCACGTAAAACTTATATCAAATATATTTATAGGTTTTTCTCATGTTAGTTTGCCCTTTGGTAAAGGAGCCTCAGCCACAACCTAACATGAGAAGAAATGACATATTTCTTTCCTACAACATCCATGTCAGAATATACTACCTGGGCTACCTTGCTGGTCTTGTTCCCAGTTGTGTTAAGCCAGGGGATGGCAGAAGCAAGAGATAGGATAATGAGAAAAAAGAGGCCATGAGTTTTGTTTTTTTTTTTTATGTTTTCTGACATCAATTCTGACACCAAATATATGATTTTATTCTGACAACAAATAAATGTATTTTTCCACACCATTTCTGCAATTCTCCAATACCAACAAAGTGTTTGAAAATTCAATTCAATTCTCTCACTAACTTCTGTTAGTGGCAGTACCTTATGGGGCAGTAACCCCATAGGTTAAGCACAGAGCTCTGTAGGAGCACAGAGCTCCTAAAACCAGAAACAAAGACCAAATACATTCTTTATTACACCACAGTATTTTTTTTACCTGCTCCATTCTTGCCTCCATATTACATTTTTAACAGGAGATGCTATTCTTTGAATTGCTCATTGCTTTACAGTTGTTCACTACAATCTGACTCCTGCTGGGCTTTGATACTACTATACTATTCTCTCCTTTTTCCCCTTCGGGTTTAAGGAAAATAGTGTCTTCCTGCTGTTGCTTATCTTAGTAACTTAACATTCCTAGTTGGTTCTATCTTGCCAATAGTTGATAGGGGGGTGGGAGGATATAGTATTTCCACTCCCTTCCCTCTTCTTTACCAGTTGTCAAGTGAAACGTAAGCTGAATTCCATAGTTGTTTAGAATGCTGTGAGGGAGTCCCATCCTACATTTGGTTAGATTTAAGAAAATCTCTTTCCACTATACCATTTTACAAGAAGAATAACCTGTTTTGAGTTCACTTGTATATTCCTGACTGCCTTGCAATTTGTTTCTCATTAAACTCAGATGTGCCTTTCTTTGCCCTCACGCATTGAGATTTGGCCTTTTCCACTTTTGAACTGAGCCCAGAGACCAGAACGTTTTTAAGTATCAGTTAAAAAGTGATGAGGAATCACTAACCAAATCGTTTGTAATGACTCCTTGTCAGGTTACTGTTACTGTCCTCTTGACTATGAAAACTGTAGCATACAATAGCAGTACATTTGTTCAACTGTCACAGTAATGTGCAAAAAGATTATGGCTCTCTAGATTACTTTTTTAAAGAAAGAGATTAAAAGCTTTACCTCATCATTTAATTTAAAATTAGGTTAAAGTTCTTTTTAATTTATGGGAAGGGGTCATTGAAAAAGAGTTCAAATAACCATTTTTATAAATATGTTTGATGAGGGCTACATAATGAAGAGTAGTTGCAAATAAATTATTACACAAGAGTAATTGAGCTCACCGTTTCCCTGAAATTGACAGACCACATGCATAGTAATTTTCTCTGTTTACAGAAACTGTATAATTAGCCTTGACAAGTAAAGGGAAGAAAGGGATTAACTTTTTGCAAGATGACTCTATTAAAGCAGTGCTGTGGGATTTGAAATTTGAACATAGAGCTATTCATTGAAATTCTAAAATAGTTGACATGAGGGAAAAATGTATTGAAAGAGATTTGGAATTTCTACTTGTACCTGCCCCGATCTCTGGCCAAAGGGCAGCCTTATGGGTCAAAATGGTCTAGAGTTTTTTCCTTGTTATTTGTTACCAGTAAAAGAATGGTTTAGAATAGGCTTAATGGAGGAATCAGTTAAAGAGTTTTTCTTCTACTAACTCTTGACACAATGAACCCACCATATCAGTCATCATGTAAATGTCCATAAACCTTGAAAAAGGATTTGATAGTTTGACTCTGTTGACATCTTAGACTCTTTTTGCTGCATTCTTTTCTTCCACATTTCTTTTCTTTTTCCCTTCCTCCTTTCTTCCTTCCTTTCTTCTGTTCATCCTTTCT
Source organism: Hylobates moloch (assembly GCF_009828535.3). Classification (NCBI taxonomy): domain Eukaryota; kingdom Metazoa; phylum Chordata; class Mammalia; order Primates; family Hylobatidae; genus Hylobates; species Hylobates moloch. Next base: position 2,383 of record NW_026654690.1, read on the forward strand.
TCTTAGCTTATTTACACTAGTAATACAAAAATACATTTTTTATGTAATCAGGGTATTATATAACTATATATAACTATATCATATATATATTATATAGATAGAGAGAGAGATAGAGAGAGAGCGCAAAACTTTATTGCAATTCTCTTTTAGTTGTTTTCCTATTGTGATGATAGGTAACATTATACTTTCTACAGCGCTACTGCTGCTGCATGTGATTATTTCTGCTTTCTCAAAATGATGGAAACAAAATTTAAGTGAAATTACAAGCTTCTGAAAGTTGCACAGACATTGACACAGCCATAACTGCTTCAGAAGGAATATAACAGGGAAAATTGTCAATTACTGGACATTTTTTGAAAAGGCTTTTTTTTTTTTTTCCCAAAGCCATCACAGAGCTCCTATGTTGTCAGAGCAATATCACTTCTTTTTTTATCTCATGGCATCACTTAGGGTTGGTTTGTTTGTTTCAGCAGCTTTATTAAGTTAAAATTGATTTCCCAAATCTTCATATATTTAATTTATGTAATTTGATGAGTTTGAACATGGACATACTCATTCAACCATCACAAAAATGAAGGTAATAAACATCTTCATCACCTCCACAAGTTTTCTCATATTTCTTGTTTGTGTGTACATATGTGTGTGCACGTGCACACATGTGTGGGAAGAACACAACATGAGAACTACCCTCTTAAGAACAGTTTTAAGTGTAAAATATAGTATTGTTTACTGTAGGCACTATGTTTTGGAGCAGATCTATAGAACTTATTTAACTTGCATAACAAACGTTATTACCATTAAATAACAACTCCCTATCTTTCTTCTCCCCAGCCTCTGGCAACCACCATTCTACTCTCCACTTCTATGAGTTTATTTTAGATTACAAATATAAGTGAAAAAAGAACTATACAGTATTTATCCCTCTGTGTGGATGACTTGTTTTACTTAGCATGATGCCCTCCAGGGTCACCCATGTTGTCACATATGGCAGAATTTCTTTTTTAATGCTGAATAATATTCCAATGGACGTATATATTATGTTTTATTTTTCCATTCATCTGATGATAGACATTTAGGTTTTTTCTATATCTCAGCTATTGTAAATAATGCTGCAATTAACCTGGAAGTGCAGATATAACTTTAAGATACTGATTTCAGTAATTTTGGATATGTATCCAGAACTGGGATTGCTGTATCATATGGTTGTTTCATTATATTTTCTTTTTATGAAATTTCATATGATTTTTCATATCAAAAACATCATTTTATATTCCCACCAACAGTGTGCAAGTGTTCCCACTTCTCTACGACTTCAACAACACTTGATATATTTTGGTATTTTTTTGAAAATACCATCGTAAGAGATGTGAGATGGCATCTGATTGTGATTTTGATTTGCATTTCTCTGATAATTCGTGACATTTTTACAGATAGTTAGGCATGAGTGGGGCAGAAGAGGACTCTCCCCCAACCCACTAGAATGTCAGGTGATGGTCTGGCAATTACTGCATTGCCTCTTTAATTTGGTAATGCCAGAGGAAGGTCATTTCCTGATGGTCCAAACCTGTTAATATCAAAATGTTAATTGAATGCAGGCCCAAGGGAGAAGCAACTTCCTGTGCATGAGAATTAAGAAACAAGAATGGTGAAGAATGATCTTCCGGGGGCACATTCCACCAGAAAAGGGAAGAAAACCTCAGATAGACAGGCTCATAATCCCCTTAACACACTGCGCATGCTCAATTCCAAAGAGTAAGGAAAGTACTGGGCGTGTGGGAAGCCCACCCTAAGGGAAGAATCATGGGAAAGAGGCGAGCTTATAGAAGTCCTAGGATCAAGGTTAAACAGGGCACTTGACTTTCTCTTTTACCTTCACATGCTCACTTGGGTCTCTTCCAAGTGCATCTTCCTTTCTTTCCTGTTCTAAGGCCTTTTGAAATAAACTTCCACTTCTGCTCTGGAACTTGTCTCAGTCTCTTTTTCTGCTTTATGCTCCTCAGTTGAATTGTTTCTTCTGAGGAGGCAAGAACTGAAGTTGCTCCGAATCTGTAAGAATAGACCACCAGTAACTTGGGGTAACTCGGTTCTTTTCCAATAACAATATTGAGCACTTTTTTATATACCTGTTGGTCAACTGTATGTCTTCTTTGGAAAAATGTCTATTAAAGTATCTATTAGATGTCTATCTATTAAATTGTTTTATTTGGTTTTGTTCTTTTTTTTTTTTTGCCGTTGAGTTAAAGGAGTTACTTATGCATTTTAAGTATCGTCCTGTTACGATATATCGTTTGCAAATATTTTCTCCCATTCCTTAGGTTATCTTTTCATTCTGTTAACCGTTTACTTTACTATTCAGAAGCTTTCTTATTCTTATGTAGTACCATGTATTTATCTTTGCTTTCATTGTCTGAGCTTTTGGTGTAATATCCAAAAAAATTATTACCAAGGCCAGTGTCATGAACTGTTTTTCTTCCCAATATTTTCTGTAAAACTGTAGCTTTATAGTTTTCAGTTTTTGTTTAGATTTTAAATTCATTTTGAGTGAATTTTTGTGTATGGTATAATAAAAAGTATTCAATTGCATTCTTCTGCATGTAAATATTATTTTCTCAACAGAATTTGTTGAATAGAGTGATGTTTTCCTGATTAGGTAACCTTGGCACCCGTGTGAAATGTCAGGCAACTGTATCTACATGAGTTTATTTCTTGGCTGTCTATTCTCTTCCATTGGACTATATGTCTATTTTTATGCCAGTACCATACAGTGGTAACTATAGTAACTTTTTTCTATATTTTGAGATGAGAAAGTGTGATACCTCCAGATTTCTTTCTTTCCCAAAATTGTTTTGACTATCTACAGATTTTATGGTTACATTTGAATTTTAGGATTCTTCTCTATTTATGGAAAAAATGTCATTGGGATATTTATGGGGATTGCATTGAATCCATAGATTGCATTTGGTAGTATGCATATTTTAACAATATTAATTCTGCCAGTCTATGGAAATGGGATATCTTTCTATTGGTGTCTACCTTAGTTTCTTTAATCAATGTTTTATAGATTTTGGCATACAAATTGCTGCAGAACTTTTCCTCAGTTCAGCTAAAGACGAGGTCCTTGTCTGTCCCATGAAAATTTAGGCTCATAGACAATTTGAAGGGTGAGAAAAGCAGGGCTTTATTCAGTGAAAAGGAAGAAAAGGGGGAAAAAGGGACTCTCACAAGGCCAGAGTCTCTACTAGAGCGCTTCCCACCTGGCCATTTGAATCTCAGGTTCCATACAGGAAGAGAAGGGGCCAAGTTCCTCCCTGCTGCAAATATCATGAAATTCCTGAGGTTCCACCTCAGTGGGCAGGCTGGTTGGAGTTTCTCCAGGGACTCCTTTCCAACTGGCAGTCTCATTTCCCCCTCTAAAGAAGTGCATCTAACTGCCCTTAGATTAAGGATAAAGACAAAGATGAACTTAACTGCTTCCTGCTGACAGGAGGTGCTGTTTGGGGGAAACGGTAGTCAGAGCTCCCTCAAAGGCCTATCTAAGGGATTTCAGCAGAAGGGGCCATCGTCAGAGGCTCAGGTTGTATGACTGTTTTGAGTGTGATGTCCTGAAGGCAAGAATGGATGAACCAGGTTATTAGAAAACATGTATCAAAACAAAACAAGAGAAGGGGTAAGGACAGCTGAAAGATCCCAAGGCCTTTTACCAGTTTGTACAGGGAGAGGGAGGTCAAAAGCCCAACCGGTTAAAGAAAAAAAAACAAAAAAAAAACTTTACCCTTTTGCCGGCAAGTTGGGCTTCTGGGTTCCCTTCCCCTGGGCCCAATCTTAAGCCAACCAGTTTAAGGTTTAGGAAATGACTCTTTATAGTTTGGAGGATGCATCTGAAGGGAGTGTCCCATAGTATGGAGAAACAATTACCTATCAGTGAAGAGAGGACTGAGGAGGAGAAAGGAATAAAAAGATGGCATTTTTTTAAAGGAGCCACAGGGGCTCAGGATGCCTTTGAAAGGGGTACAGACTGAAGATGAATGGCTACCTATCTAGAAAGACGGGAGCAGACATGCCTGGTTCCCTTCTCTTCCTAGCAGATACCCGGGGGTAAATGAGGTAGGAAGAGAAAAGGGTCCTCTTTCCCTCTTCTGTCCTTGCATCCCCGCGTTCCAGTGACCTTGGCAGGTGCTGTCATAGATGTCAAAGAGACTTGCACCCATGAAGCAGGGAAACCTAGAGAATAAGAATTATCCACACTCACCTATGTCCCTTTCCAACCTACTGTCAGTAGCCTTAGAGTTCCCTAGACCTCATTTATGCCGTGGGTATTAACACAGTTTTTATTCATGAAACAGGAAGTTTGGGGTTGGCTTAATTGGCAGGAAACAGGCACACTCACCTGCGCTGTGCCTTTTAACCTCTGTTATCATTTGCCTCTGGATCCCTCAGGTCCAGTTTTCTTTCCTAGGGCTTTGACCCGAAGCTTGGAATTGAGTCTGGGACAAAAATGTTTCTCGGGGCGGCGGGGGTGGGGGGTTGCATGGACTCCTTATGATAAGCTAAAGGCTAAGGTGAAACTGTGGAACTGAGTTCTCCTCCAACAAGGGAGAGGAAAGAATGTCTTGTGACACACTCAGATAACTGATAGCTATAGTTATGCTTGCTAGGATTTGGGTGCACGGTGCTTGGCTTTTGTTAGCTTCCTTGGTTTTACTTTCCCAGAAGGAAACCTCTGGGTGATGGGCACCCTATTTATTCCTTATTTATTCTATCACCTGGCAAGATTTGCAGGGTAATTGCTCAGAACTAGAATATTGACATCAATTTGTACATTAATCCCTTTTGTTCTTTCTGAGCTGCAGCTGGAGATTGCTGGTAGGTTCACAGGAACAAGCAGAGTTAATCTAAAATGTAGGCAAAAACTTAAAAAGCACTAATGAGTTTAGAATTTAGTGACAAATGTATGATAAGTTTTGGAACACAATGTCTCCCTCTCCCGTCCTCATTTTTGTTGAGAAACAAATGATCATAGCACTGAGTTATTTAAATAGACTTTAGTCTTATACTTGGCCTGATTATTTGCATAAATTGCAGCAAGAGTAATTATTTCTACATAGGCCTTTTGGATTGGCTTTGATGGAATTCTCTTCCACAAGGAATCTCAAATAAGACCTTTTAAAGCCAAGCCCAACCATGGGTTTGTACCTCCAAATACCTGTGAGTAGGGTGATCCTCACCTCTTAAGGTTCCAAGATAAACTTGGAGCTCCTACACCTGTTTGAAACTGACATTCTTTACTGACAGCAAGTCAGGAACTCTGTATAAGGACTGCACAGACAAGGATATGAGGCCAGTTTCCCCAGTGGGCTTCTACTGGCTCTGTAAGTTGAGCTTGACTCTTCAAAGGGAAGCATACTCTTCCAAACTAAGACTTGATAAAATGACCACTTTCTCAAGTTGTGTTCTGTTACAAAAGAAAAATGAATTCTTCTTGCACTGATGCAATTATATTGACATAAGTTAGGAATACTCACAGAGTTTCTACATTTTAGAGTAACCAGGCAGAGAGTAACAAACATGCTCCAAATTTTGTTCATAGGAGTTTACCTTACTCAATTATTGAAGGCTGTAAATAGTTCAAAATCAGTTTCCTTCACTATGAAAAACAAAACAAGGATCAGCAATATTCCAATCAAAAATCAAAAAGGTTTCTTCAGCTTTCTGAGTTCAGTCCATTTAGTTAACTCTTGTTTTGCTTGATATTCATGAACATTACAGTTCTTCCTTAGTCCTTACATTTTCCTTTATTCCAATGTTACAATTTACAAAGTTACCAGCAGCCTGTACTTCACAGCACCTTTTATAGTTCTATAGCTCATTAGAAACCATCTTTAAAAAAATTAAAACAAGACAACAATTGTCTGTGAATAGCAAAATGTACAGGGTAGTTACTGTAAGATACGTGATTGAAAAAAAG
>NW_026654691.1:0-3932 GCF_009828535.3 Hylobates moloch
TAGTGAAGAATTTAAAGATAGAAAATTACTTCATGGTAGAATCTTGGTAAACAGTGTGTGTGGGTGTGTGTGTGTGTGTGTGTGTGTGTGTGTGTGTGTGTGTGTGTGTATGTCACAATCAAGTATTTCATATGGTTACAGTTATTTCAAACATGACTTTTTACCATTTTAATATCTGTGAGGTCTTTTAGTAAAATGTCATTGCCTTTTCATTGCTTATATTCCAAAATAATTCAGGAATTTTACGATCGCTTTGAAATGATATGTTCCCAAAATATAGATCCACACATTTGGCTTAATTAAAATATATTTTGAAATTCAAAAGATGAAGGGGGGGAAAAAAAAACAGTGGGCAGGTCTAACTTGAAGAAAGATGAGATATTTCTGTGAAATCCGTACGTGTCATTTTGGTCAGGGGGAATTATCTTTTTCATGTAGTTTTAACTCATCTCAAGGACACTAACTGTAAGAGATAAAGCACAATTTCCTCTTGATTACGTAGAGCTCATCTAATGTGCTACTGCCTTATGTAACAGTGAGTTAATGACTGCTTTAGAGGATTTTCTTTTCTTCCTGTTACAATAGGAGCTAAAATTAAATGTTTTCTTTTCAGAATCATTGGGACCTTCTTTAAAGGAAAATAGTGTATCTACATTCAGGTGTTAATCATAGAACACTGAAAATGTAATTTTCCTATCTGCAAAACTTGTCTCCCTAGGCTAAATTTCTCCTTAATTGGAATGTCTTTAAAGAACTCAATTGATAAAAAAGTAGACAGGTCTAACTTTAAGGCAATGAAATTGCATAAAGGTGCAGGGCTATTCAGGGTGAGCCCACACCACATTTTTCTTATCTTTTAGAATATTTTCAAGTTTTGAATGCAAACTATTAATTTCTACCCTTCTAACAGGTCCAATCTGTGTACCAAAAAATCTATATCTTTCAAAACTTCTAGAGGCAGGGAACTCAAAATCTCATCAAGGAACATGTCATATTTCTCTGCCAGAGCTCGCCTCTAGAAAGCAATGGACTAATGAGGCCCATTCTTTGACATGCCGGTCATTCAAATATTTAAAAGCTATTGTAATTCTTTTCTTAACTGAGATAAATATCCCTGCTTAATTTTACATATTATGGTATATACACCCTAGTCATCATTTTTGTTGACCTACTCTTGATAAACTCAAATTTGATAATGTATTTTAAAATATAGTAACAAGAATGGAAACAGTACTCCAGATGCGATCTAACTAGCACAAAATACAATGGTGTTATTACCTGTCTTGTTTAGGCTGCTTTATAACAACCAGCAATCCAACACTGTGAAGAATTAATTTTCTTTTCTTCCCTCCTTCAGCTACATCTTTTTTTTTTTTTAATTATACTTTAAGTTCTAGGGTACATGTGCACAACGTGCAGGTTTGTTACATATGTATACATGTGCCAGCACATGTATGTTTATTGCAGCACTATTCACAATAGCAAAGACTTGGAACCTTCTGCTACATCTTATGGACCAATTCCTAGAGTACTGGGAACTGGTAATCTTATCTTCTTCCTACCTAAAGGCAAGATTAGTCAGAGGAGGTCATGCTTGGGTTTGAGTCAAGGGAGAATATAACTGGCATGCAAACAATGTCAAAGGTATCTTTGCAACGGGAAAGAATTGAAAAACTTTGAAACAAAGAAAAGCCTTAAAGATAATACTTTCAATCTTTCACTTCCTCTCTAGCAAAGAATCTAGTTTGCATATATTTCACATGTAGTTGATTAAAGTCCACAGACAGGAAAACCAAACATTTGTTCTAATGGAAACAATTGCCTTAGTGTCCAAAACTAGTGTCCATCCAGCAGAATATAAATATTTTGTAGCTTCTCATGAAATTTTCCATGTCAACTGACATTTCTAGTTGTAGATGTTTCTCCTGGAAACCAGCTTTAAAACTTTACAGCTGTTTCTTCCAATAACTAATTTCTGGTTAGAAATTCTAGATTAAAAATTAGCATCAATTTCAGTCAATGAGCCACATTCAGCCCTTTCCAAATCAACTACCTATTAGACCAAGTCCTGTCGAAAATAAAATAATTAATAAATCAAAAAATAAATTTATCTTGGAGGCAGAATAAAAATGTAATAGAAAAATGTACAATTTAAACAACGTAATCCTCAAAAGAAAAGCCTGAGGTAGTACTGAAATGTTGTTCATGTAAGAGCTTTGTGTTCTTTTGTTTTTATGATTACACACTTCAATAATACATTATCAAGGGAAGTTATAGAGTCATATTTCTGGGATAATTTTGGAAATAACATTGAAGACTATATTTTGGTTCAAGGAGATGAATAGAGGCTCTATATCAATGGTCTCCAACTTCCACGGGGCATGAACCTGTATGGGTCCGTGGCCTGTTAGAAACTCGGCTGCACAACAGGAAATGAGCTTGAGCCCCGCCTCCTGTCAGATCAGCAGCAGCATTAGATTCTCATAGGAGCAGGAACCCTATTGTGAGCATGCGCATGTGGGTTATCTAGGGTGTGGCCTCCTTAATCTAATGCCTGATGATCTGAGGTGGAACAGTTTCATCCTGAAACTACTCCCCAACCACTAGTCCATGGAAAAAACTGTCTTCCACAAAACTGGTTCCTGGTGCCAAAAAGGTTGGGGACCACAGCTCTATGGAATAGAGATCCACATTACCTCCTGGTCTTGCTCCCAATCCTCCCCGTAAACACCTTATAAACTGAGCAACCACCAATGCTAATTCTTCTAGAAAGTTTCCCCATGTCTTCTATTTTTGTGCTTTTTTATCATTCTATATTTGCTTAAAATGTTCCAATATCATAATGTCTACAGACTAAATAAATTTCCATCTCAGCTCATCTCAAAAGCCACCACAACCATAAAATCCGATTCCTAGGACAGGAAGTGATCTTTCCCCACTTGATACCCATAGTACTTTGTTCCCCTCTTATGATAATTATTTTCTGCATTGTATAATGATTACTGATATGCCTGTCTTAACCTTTCTCAAATTTAAGTATTTCAAAGGCAGAGCCTTTATCATCAGGTCATAGAGAAAGGGTAGATCACAAGCTCTCTATGAAGGCTCAATACACATTTGTTAAATGGAAGATCCTAATGTTCTTTTTTCCCTGTGATTCTATCTTTATGCAAAACCACAAAAAGCTTATTGTTGATCTATCATATCCAAGAAACTAATATTAATGTGCTGTCATAAATTCCAACTTGGTATTTATTATACCTTTACAGGATTCCCATTTTGCAATCTTATAAAGAAAAAAATCAATTCATAACTTATTTGCTCTAAGCAGAAGGAAAGCTAGATTCCTAAAGGACTGATTCCTAATTATGCAAGCATTACTTACATTACTCATAAATTTCATATAATAAAAAATAGGGTTCTCTTTTTCCCATATGAAATGAAGTGATTTGTCAAATTATATGTTGAAGGAAAGAAACTTTTTGAAAAATTAAAAGCTGACAACTAAATTGCCCCCAGTTTGTGTATGCATGCACAAACAAGAAAAAAAAAACCTGACATAAAAATAATAAGTCAGCACTTATGGACAGTTCAATAATTTTATTAATGACTAAAATGGTGAAAGAATAGTCAGAGGCTTGGATGTTTGATTTCTGCATGTAGCTTTAAAATATTACATAAGGTTTAATTATTTATATCACTTAATTAGTTAACTCCTGGGTGGCACTTATGAGCCAGACACTGTTTTAAGATCCTTACATATATTGAATCATTTAATTTACACAAAAGCAGCCCGGCGCAGTGGCTCACGCCTGTAATCCTAGCACTTTGACAGGCCGAGGAGGGCGGATCACGAGATCAGGAGATCGAGACCATCCTAACTAAAACAGTGAAACCCTGTTTCTACTAAAGTACAAAAAAAAAAAAAAAAA
>NW_026654691.1:4032-8346 GCF_009828535.3 Hylobates moloch
TTAGCCAGGCATGGTGGCGGGCACCTGTAATCCCAGCTACTCAAGAGACTGAGGCAGGAGAATGGCGTGAACCTGGGAGGTGGAGCTTGCAGTGAGCTGAGATCACGCCACTGCACTCCAGCCTGCGCGGCAGAGCGAGACTCCGTCTCAAAAAAAAAAAAAAAAAAAAAAAAAAATTTACACAAAAGCCCTTTGAAGTTGGTACTATTACCCCAATTTTACAGATGAGGAAAGTAAGGTGGAGAGAGATTAAGTAACTTGCTCAAAGTCACAGACTTAGCAAACAGAAGTACCAGGATTTCAACTCAGCCCGGCTAGCTTCTTAACCACACCCCCATGATGCTGTCATTTAAAGAATGTGTTCCTTCAGATATTTACACACTACGGAATTCCAGTAGAGCATGCTCAGCATGTAACAAACACTGGAATTAGAAGTATTATTTTTGGCTGGGTGCTGTGGCTCATGCCTGTAATCTCAACATTTGGGGAGGCTGACGTGGGTGGATTGCTTGAGCCCAGAAGTTCAAGATCAGCCTGGGCGACGTGGCAAAACCCTGTCTCTACACAAAGTACAAAAATTAACCAGGCTTGGTGGAATGTACCTGTAGTCCCAGCTACTTGGGAGGCTGAGGTGGGAGGATTACTTGAGCCCCGGACACTGAGGCTGCAGTGAGCCATGATTGCATTATTGCACTCTAGCATAGGCGACAGAGACCTCATCTCAAAAAAAAAAAAAAAAGAAATATTATTATTATTATTTCTTCGAGTTTAAAAGTATCCCTCTCCATATGTGTAACAGGCACAGCTTAATTTGAACACAAGCACTGCAGTGTGCAAAAAGCATGGAACAAAACTGTAGGTTTAACACCTGTTCTTCCACTAAGCAGGAATCAATGACCTTGGTCTAATCATTACATTTATCACAGAATCCCCTTCCCGTTTAACACTGACATTGATATTAGCTCCCTTGTTTATTTCCAGGTTATTTTACGTGTGTGTGTGTGTGTGTGTGTCTGTGTGTGTGTGTGTGTGTGTGTGTGTGTAAATGAATGGTGCACTCTGAAAATACAGGCAAAATTAAAGGGAAAAGGGTGAGGAAAACAGTCTGTCTTTGGCATTACAGTGACTGATAAACTGCATACAAAGACTATCTGCCCACACACTTCAGTGTTTATCACCTGATGTCCTAATAACCAGCAGGGCTCATTGAGAAGTGAGCTTTACTACAGTAGCTGTGGGACAGGAAAGCATTGTGGAAAGTAATACAGCTGGACCTCTGTATTTAAGAAGTAATGAAATCTAACCTTGGAAGCCAGAGGCTGTTCTGTGATGCTCTCCAATTTATCTATTGCCTGAAGAGCCAAAGTCATTGGTTAAAAGATAGCTAAGTTGACACAAACAGCATGTGTCTTGTTCTTGAAAATGTTTGTAGCTCCTTGGGTAGATGAGTAACAATAATGAGTTCTGTGTCCAATGGCTCCCTGTGATTTGGATGAAGCACTTCTGGTTTGATTTCACAATGAAACCTTAGCAGATAAAGACGTTGTGGGGTTATATGAACACATTGTACTAAAAAGGTGTTAATTCTTATTTGAAATTTGCTGTATTTTCCAAGGATTAGTACTTAAGAAAACAAATATCTTTACTGGGTTCTATCTCTGGCTGAGAGACTGAAATTTTGCCCTCCCTATTTTTCTTTCTAGGCCTTGATTAAAATAAAAAGAAGATAACAATAAATATTGATTCTTGTCTATTTTAAATCATAGCTTGGTTAATTTTATACTCTCAAAGGCCAAAATTAAATATAATCTGGAAATGATTCAGCCCAATTCTACTCTCATTATATGACTCATTTAAAAATTGTTACCCAGGTTGGAGCCAAGATGGCCGAATAGGAACAGCTACGGTCTATAGCTCCCAGCCTGAGCAACACTGAAGACGTGTGATTTCTGCATTTCTGTTTGAGGTACCGGTTTCATCTCACTAGGGAGTGCCAAACAGTCGGTGCAGGACAGTCGGTGAAGCGCACTCTGCGCGAGCCGAAGCAGGGCCAGGCATTGCCTCACTCGGGAAGCGCAAGGGGTCAGGGAGTTCCCTTTCCTAGTCAAAGAAAGCGGTAACAGACAGCACCTGGAAGATCAGGTCAGTCCCACCCCAATACTGCGCTTTTCCAACGGGCCTGGAAAACGGCACACTAGGAGATTGTGTCCCGCACCTGGCTCGGAGGGTCCTATGCCCACGGAGTATCGCTGATTGCTAGCACAGCAGTCTGAGATCAAGCTGCCAGGCCGCAGCCTGGCTGGGGGAGGGGCGCCCGCCATTGCCCAGGCTTGCTTAGGTAAACAAAGCAGCCAGGAAGCTCGAACTGGGTGGAGACCACCACAGCTCAAGGAGGCCTGCCTGCCTCTGTAGGCTCCACCTCTGGGGGCAGGGCACAGACAAATAAAAAGTCAGCAGGAACCTCCACAGACTTAAATGTCCCTGTCTGACTGACAGCTTTGAAGAGAGCAGTGGTTCTTCCAGCACACAGCTGGAGATCTGAGAACCGACAGACTGCCTCCTAAAGTGGGTCCCTCACCCCTGAGCAGCCTAACTGGGAAGCACACCCCCAGTAGGGACAGACTGACACCTCACTCGGCCAGGTACTCCTCTGAGACAAAACTTCCAGAGGAACTATCAGACAGCTGAATTTGTGGTCTCACGAAAATCCGCTGTTCTGCAGCCACCGCTGCTGACACCCAGCCAAACAGGGTCTGGAGTGGACCTCTAGTAAACTCCAACAGACCTGCAGCTGAGGGTCCTGTCTGGTAGAAGGAAAACTAACAAACAGAAAGGACATCCACACCAAAAACCCATCTGTACATCACCATCATCAAAGACCAAAAGTAGATAAAACCACAAAGATGAGGAAAAAACAGAGCAGAAAAACTGGAAATTCTAAAAAGCAGAGCACCTCTCCTCCTCCAAAGGAACGCAGTTCCTCACCAGCAACGGAACAAAGCTGGATGGAGGATGACTTTGACGAGTTGAGAGAAGAAGGCTTCAGACGATCAAACTACTCTGAGCTACGGGAGGAAATTCAAAACAATAGCAAGGAAGTTAAAAACTTTGAAAAAAAATTAGAAGAATGGATAACTAGAATAACCAGTGGAGAGAAGGGCTTAAAGGAGCTGATGGAGCTGAAAGCCAAGTTTCAAGAACTACGAGAAGATTGCAGAAGCCTCAGTAGCAGATGCGATCAACTGGAAGAAAGGGTATCGCTGATGGAAGATGAAATGAATGAAATGAAGCGAGAAGGGAAGTTTAGAGAAAAAAGAATAAAAAGAAATGAACAAAGCCTCCAAGAAATTTGGGACTATGTGAAAAGACCAAACCTATGTCTGATTGGTATACCTGAAAATGACGGGGAGAATGGAACCAAGTTGGAAAACACTCTGCAAGATATTATCCAGGAGAACTTCCCCAATCTAGCAAGGCAGGCCAACATTCAGATTCAGGAAATACAGAGAACGCCACAAAGATACTCCTCGAGAAGAGCAACTCCAAGACACATAATTGTCAGATTCACCAAAGTTGAAATGAAGGAAAAAATGTTAAGGGCGGCCAGAGAGAAAGGTCGGGTTACCCACAAAGGGAAGCCCATCAGACTAACAGCTGATGTCTTGGCAGAAACTCTACAAGCCAGAAGAGAGTGGGGGCCGATATTCAACATTCTTAAAGAAAAGAATTTTCAACCCAGAATTTCATATCCAGCCAAACTAAGCTTCATAAGTGAAGGAGAAATAAAATACTTTACAGACAAGCAAATGCTCAGTGATTTTGTCACCACCAGGCCTGCCCTAAAAGAGCTCCTGAAGGAAGCACTAAACATGGAAAGGAACAACCAGTACCAGCCACTGCAAAAACATGCCAAATTGTAAAGACCATCGAGGCTAGGAAGAAACTGCATCAACTAACGAGCAAAATAACCAACTAACATCATAATGACAGGATCAGATTCACACATAACAATATTAACGTTAAATGTAAATGGGCTAAATGCTCCAAAAAAAGACACAGACTGGCAAAGTGCATAAGGAGTCAGGACTCATCAGTGTGCTGTATTCAGGAAACCCATCTCATGTGCAGAGACACACATAGACTCAAAATAAAGGGATGGAGGAAGATTGATCAAGCAAATGGAAAACAAAAAAAGGCAGGGGTTACAATCCTAGTCTCTGACAAAATAGACTTTAAACCAACAAAGATCAAAAGAGACAAAGAAGGCCATTACATAATGGTAAAGGGATCAATTCAACAAGAAGAGCTAACTAT
>NW_026654692.1:0-8342 GCF_009828535.3 Hylobates moloch
TGGATTACATTTATTGATTTGCGTATGTTGAACCAGCCTTGCATCCCAGGGATGAAGCCCACTTGATCATGGTGGATAAGCTTTTTGATGTGCTGCTGGATTTGGTTTGCCAGTATTTTATTGAGGATTTTTGCATCAATGTTCATCAAGGATATTGGTCTAAAATTCTCTTTTTTGGTTATGTCTCTGCCAGGCTTTGGTATCAGGACGATGCTGGCCTCATAAAATGTGTTAGGGAGGATTCCCTCTTTTTCTATCAATTGGAATAGTTTCTGAAGGAATGGTACCAGTTCCTCCTTGTACCCCTGGTAGAATTTGGCTGTGAATCCATCAGGTCCTGGACTCTTTTCAGTTGGTAAGCTATTGATTATTGCCACAATTTCAGAACCTGTTATTGGTCTATTCAGAGATTCAACTTCTTCCTGGTTTAGTCTTGGGAGGGTGTATTTGTCGAGGAATTTATCCATTTCTTCTAGATTTTCTAGTTTATTTGCATAGAGGTGTTTGTAGTATTCTCTGATGATAGATTGTATTTCTGTGGGATCGGTGGTGATATCCCCTTTATCATCTTTTATTGCATCTATTTGATTCTTCTCTCTTTTCTTCTTTATTAGTCTTGCTAGTGGTCTACCAATTTTGTTGATCTTTTCAAAAAACCAGCTCCTGGATTCATTAACTTTTTGAAGGGTTTTTTTGTGTCTCTATTTCCTTCAGTTCTGCTCTGATTTTAGTTATTTCTAGCCTTCTGCTAGCTTTTGAATGTGTTTGCTCTTGCTTTTCTAGTTCTTTTAATTGTGATGTTAGGGTGTCAATTTTAGATCTTTCCTGCTTTCTCTTGTGGGCATTTAGTGCTATAAATTTCCCTCTACACACTGCTTTGAATGTGTCCCAGAGATTCTGGTATGTTGTGTCTTTGTTCTCATTGGTTTAGAAGGACATCTTTATTTCTGCCTTCATTTCAGTATGTACCCAATAGTCATTCAGGAGCAGGTTGTTCTGTTTCCATGTAGTTGAGCGGTTTTGAGTGAGCTTCTTATTCCTGAGTTCTAGTTTGATTGCACTGTGGTCTGAAAGACAGTTGTTTATAATTTCTGTTCTTTTACATCTGCTGAGGAGAGCTTTACTTCAAACTTTTTGGTCAATTTTGGAATAGGTGTGGTGTGGTGCTGAAAAAAATGTATATTCTGTTGATTTGGGGTGGAGAGTTCTGTAGATGTCTATTAGGTCCACTTTGTGCAGAGCTGAGTTCAATTCCTGGATATCCTTGTTAACTTTCTGTCTCGTTGATCTGTCTAATGTTGACAGTGAGGTGTTAAAATCTCCCATTATTATTGTGTGGGAGTTTAAGTCCCTTTGTAGGTCACTCAGGACTTGCTTTATGAATCTGGGTGCTCCTGTGTTGGGTGCATATATATTTAGGATACTTAGCTCTTCTTGTTGAATTGTTCCCTTTACCATTATGTAATGGCCTTCTTTGTCTCTTTTGATCTTTGTTGGTTTAAAGTCTATTTTATCAGAGACTAGGATTGCAACCCCTGCCTTTTTTTGTTTTCCATTTGCTTGATAGATCTTCCTCCATCCCTTTATTTTGAGTCTATGTGTGTCTCTGCACGTGAGACAGGTTTCCTGAATACAGCATATTGATGGGTCTTGACTCCTTATCCAGTTTGCCAGTCTGTGTCTTTTAATTGGAGCATTTAGCCCATTTACATTTAAAGTTAATACTGTTATGTGTGAATTTGGTCCTGTCGTTATAATGTTAGTTGGTTATTTTGCTCGTTAGTTGATGCAGTTTCTTCCTAGCCTCGATGGTCTTTACAATTTGGCGTGTTTTTGCAGTGGCTGGTACCAGTTGTTCCTTTCCATGTTTAGTGCTCCCTTCAGGAGCTCTTTTAGGGCAGGCCTAGTGGTGACAAAATCACTCAGCGTTTGCTTGTCTGTAAAGTATTTTATTTCTCCTTCATTTATGAAGCTTAGTTTGGCCAGATATGAAATTCTGGGTTGAAAATTCTTTTCTTTAAGAAAAAAATTCACAGCGGGAGATATATATTATTGAGTCATATTCATAAAGGACGCAGTTGAAGCCAAGGGAGTGAATGTGATCACACAAGAAGAACAGGTAGAATGAAATGAGAAAGGAAGCTGAGACATCACTGATTGAACCTTAGTATCTACTTTTGTTCCCTCCCCAAATTCCTCTAATACAGCAGTATGGATTTTTAAAAGTCATGAACCCACAGATGAAAAGAGAGAAAGAAAGGAGACAACCATATAATTTTAGAAGCTGGAAAGCAGGTGGTTTCATGTTAACTAATTTAACAGCTAGAAGAATTGAACGTGATTGCCTCTGGAAAGCAGGAAATGTTAGGGGAGAGATGCAAGTGTACTACTGATTTTTATAACTCTTTTGTGACAAGCCTAGCAGAAATCTGAATACATGTGGGTTGAGAAGTAAATTCAAGGAGAAGAATTAGAGACACCAAATATTAACTATGTTTACAAGAAGTTTGGTTATGAAATGAATGAAGCAGATATACCTTGAAGCATTGGGAGAGGAATAAAGGATTTGGAGTTTGCGTAAAACAGTTGATACTGGAACACATTTGCAAGTTGTAAGAAAAGGTGAGAAGAATTAAAATGAGGTTCAGTGATATAGGAGAGGAGGAGAAAAAGAATGAATGACTACAAGAACATCGGATGGGGAAGCAGGAGAGAATTGTCACCTGATGGCATTTTTAAAAGATAAACAGAAATGTAGGTTATCTGCTCAAAATGAGAAGTCCAGAAGTGTGGGCCTGAGAAGAAAAATGAAGGTTTGGAACAGCTGCTGTGGGAAAAAGTAGAAGAAGCCAACTATGGATGAGAAACGGATTAAGGATAAGAGTTGAGGGCCGAGCTGAGGTTGGAAAGCATGCATTTGTCATGAAGCCAATGAACATGAATATGTAATTTTCCCCAGATGGGTCTTCTGCAGCCTGGGAACAAGAACAGGCAAAGTGGACCACTGAACTGAATCAGGCCTGGGAAGGAATTGCCAAAGCTGTGAGATGGAAGGTGAAGAAATCAAAGGAATGGAAAATGCTTGTGAGAATGTCCTTGAAATGGGGCCCAGAATAGAGAGGAAGGGAGAAGACAGATTGTGGCTGCTAGCCTAAGAGATTAAGTAAGAGAGAAGAAAATGAAGGCCAAAATAAAAACAATTCGATTCATCACAATTCCTTGGTGTTTCAGATACAAGTTCAGGTGACTATTGCCTCTATGACCAAATTTCTGAACTCTTTTAGCTGGATAGCTGTTGATTTTCCAGTAAGTGCACTGTTAATGAGGTTCAAATAATTGCTTTCTACCATGAGTTATTTCACTGTGGTGATCCAGTTTTCCCATTGTTTTTAATGTATTTCTCTCAACTAATCTTGAGGCAGGATGAGGAGAAGTATGTATTTAATAATCTCCTTTCGCATGTGTCTCTAAGTCTGGCTCTGCCTCAGAGACCCATTACTGTAGGGAACACAAAGAACATTTGGAAGCTATCAATTTTCTGAGCGTCCCAACGTGTTTCCTGCCCTGCAAAGAAATCCTGGCTAATCCCTTTTTCAGTCCTCCTCTAGAGGGCAGCTGCTTCCTTCATCAGTTTGGAAACACAGCTCCTTGCCCAGATGGCTGTTCACCATTTGCAGGTTCCCATTTTACAAGTTAGGGAAGTGGGAGTTGGCGGGTGGTGGGTATTCATTCACCAGAGAATATAGAAGACTTAAGGCCTATCAATTCCCAATCCATACAGGCCTCCTCTAGCCTTCTGGATAATGTCACCAGAGTTTTAAGAGAAACTTTTACTTAAGTCCACAAAGTTGTGGTGGATTCAGACATGTTTGTATCAATAGTAATTGCCCCTAGCTAATGAAAAGAGTAGAAGTAACTTCTTTAGCTTCCCTTTAGTTAGGGGAAAATGTCGTATACCACCTGCCTTAATTTATTCATTATTAAATGGTTTACTTAAGATAAATATCTTTGTGGGGAAAATATTACCAGTGATTTTAAGATTACCAGCTATGATAGATGACAACAAAATGTTTAATTAACGTACCTTACATTCTCATGGAAATAAAGTTTATGCTCACAGAAAGTGTAACATAATTAGAGTCCATTGTATTGGTCTCCTGCTCCTTACTATTGGAAAACACAAACTTGTTGGGGCTCCTTGAATAGATTATCTGTGCTACTGCACATTATTCATCAAATGGGAATTTCACAGAAATTGATACTCTATCATTTGCCTTAACACAGCCTTTCTCTGTTCTTATGCCCCAAAGCATAAAAGTTCTGAATGTTTGGCTATTCCATTCCCACTGAAGCCCCAGTATTTTTCCTAAATATTGCAACTTGACTATTTTGTATCCAACTGGAACAAAAATCCAATGAGAGAGAGACTTGAAAGCCAACATCAATTGTTCATAGAGCAAATGTTCAAGAGCTGTGTAAAGTACTGGTTAAACAAGCGAGCTAACATAGCTTTGACTACAACTCTTTCTCATCTTTGTTTGAAATATGAAGAACCAATTTTGGTACCAATATCTCAGCTTTGTTAGCAGAAAAAGCTTTTAGACTAACATTTGTAAGAATAATTCAGTTATCATAGAATATATAGGTCTGCTAGGCATTTTCAGGAATCTGTAACCAAAGGCACAGAAATATGACTGTTAACCTACATTAAAATGGCACTATTTCTAGTTTTATAGGTTTAAACCAAACCAAAATAATCTATTTCTGCTTAAAATGAAAAATAAAATATAGCTTTTGGCTTACCTTGGGACTGAATTATATTTACTGAAAAAGTCCTTCAAATACTTAATTGCTTCTTGGAATGAGAAATTGGGTCTGTATATGCATATGACTTCAGCTAGTTCTTTGCTAATTTTAACTTGTACTTATTTTCTAACCTCACTCATGTCGCAGAAATGATTGTGCAAACTATATTCAATGAAGCTCAATTGTAAGACACTTGTTCTCCTTTAGGTTTGAGATGGAGAAAAAACATTTACCCTTGCCATACCTCTGGAAAGTTCTGCTTCTGTCTTTAAATGAACTCAGCTCACTAAAACGATCCACAGCAACTTTCATTTCGTTTTTTGTTTTATTTTATATTTTACTTTTTTGACTCTTATATCCTGTTACTTCCTTCAGGTAAATATTTGTGACCTTGGCATCTTTTTCCAGAGCCTTTGGTTTATGGGCTTTCATTCCACAAAGTACAGCACACCAGGAAGAAAATGTTCTTTCAAAAGTCTGACATATTTTTTTTTTCTACACTGGAGAGACTCATTCTCTGAAATACTCATTAAAATAAAATCCTTCCTTACCGTAAACCAGAATATGACAAGGGTTAAGGGTAGGTGGGAGAATCTCCCCAGCTGAAATTTTTGTAACAGCAAACAAAGAAAGACAGCAACCACTTTTAGATAGATATGTGTATGCTACAGTTTTGTCAGGCTGAGTGTGCAGCTCAAAAAGTTAAACAATTCTAGTATGTTACAGGGATTAACTACTATATTTCAAAATATTTGTAGGTTAGTTTTGCAGGAGAAAAAGAACAGCTTCGTCTAATGGAACAAGGATATTTACTGCAGAAGAAGCCAAGAAATCTGTTTTTTAAACATATTTGCAATAGGAAAAAGTACCCAAAAGAGAGCCCTTTTTGTAGAAAGACTGGAAACATTTTCTGGGTCATTTAAAATGCTGTCCAGTCAACCGTGGCCAATTTATGATTAAAAGCAGAAATGAAAACTGAAATAAAACTGCAAAGTGTCCTTTTAGTAGGATTTTCTTTCTCAGAAATGTACAATAGGTCTGATTTACGTATTATCCAGGTCTGATGTGCTGTTAAGTCCCTGAAATTCCCTTTAAAGAGGCAATTTATTATGAAGGACCCAGGCCCTAGCTGTAAGGCCACAGTAAATTGGAATGCAAAATAACTGTTAGTCCAGTTGGTAGCAGGCCATTTTAATACCTCAGAAATGGAGAAAACAGTATGTCTTAACAAAACGCAACTCATTGCTTTGGCCCAGTAGGTAATCATGTACATGTGATTTCAAGAACTTTAGAAAAACCATCCCGATCCAAAATATTTCCCTTGAAGCCTATTTTGTTGATTGAAATTTCTACCATGACAGTATCTCTTTGGGTTAGAATGCTGTTAAAATAGGTCTACCCTTGAGAGGTAACATACAAATAGCCATGAACAGATTAATGTGGCTTCATTATCCATTCCTTGGTAGAAAGAAAAGTTCTGATGATGGGAAGACTAAGGATGTGCATGTACAATACAACAATGAGTAAAAGAAGAGACTGGATTTTTGTTGGGTCCCACTTGGAAGGGGAGCTTGAGTGCTAAGGACATAGGGACTGGATAAACTCTAAAAGGAAAGGCAGCACACTGTAAACCATGATGTGGTAGAAAGAATACTGACCTGGAAGTCAAAACACATGGTATCAGTTCCTTTTCTAGAAATATCCCATGACCTTGAGCAAACCCTCCCCCTCTCTAAATTCAAATTTCTACGTCTATCAAAAGTGGACAAGATAGATGGAATAAGTAATCTCTGAAGTCCCATGCAGCACTCTCTAATCCAAAAAGATACGGGCAGAGTACAGCTGAGGGTAAAGTGGCTATTTCACCATTTTGTTCAGCCCCAGTCTTAACCTCTGGGCTCCAAATAAATACCTGTGAAGATGCTATGGAAACAATAAGAAGCAAAGTAGATTTCCCTTTAAAGGAACTCATTACAAGAAATAACAACATTCCTTATCAAAAAATAATTCTTTTTTTCCCGTTGCTCCTCCTACTCTGTCATTATTGTGATCGCTAAAACCAACTGGCTGCCTATTAAAAAATTATATGCCAGTTTTCTCTAACACAATATATTTTTAACTTTTTTTAACTTTATTTTCCACATTTCATTTACTAAAGACCCAAAGCTTACCAAACCAAGTTTCTTTTTAATTTTCCTAGCTGGCTTTTCAAAGATGTGTTGTAACACAACAAGAAAAAAACAAAACAAAACATGAAAGTGATAATTATAAGGGTTAGACACCAAATGAAAAGATGGAAAACATTTAAAGGGTAGTACAATCCTTCCTCTTACCAATATGAGATTGCTTTCTATGATTAGCCTTCACAAATATTGCACAGCCCATATTTAAATACCATAAATTATGCTGTCACATTACACTGGAGACCATGCCTTTGTCTAAAAAGATTTCACTGTCAAAACTTTGTAACCGTTACTAAGCCTAAACTCTCATTTTTTACTCCCATGCTTTCTTATTAAACATTAGGTAACAGTAAAAAGGAAGTACCCACCAACACCATCACCATTTTGTTCACCAATTTCCACATGTTGAAGCCACAGTCGAATCCACTTTCTTTGGCCTGTTCTTTCAGCCCTTTAACCTAAGGTGTTTTTTTGTTGTTGTTTGATTTTTTTTTGTTTTGTTTTGTTTTTTGTTTTTAGACAGGGTCTCATTCTGTCACCCAGGCTAGAGTGCAGTGGTGCAATCTTGGCTCACTGCAGCCTCAACCTCCCTGGCTCAAGCAATCCTCCTACCTCAGCCTCCCAAATAGCTGAGACTACAGACGCACACCACCATGTCCTGCTAATTTTTATATTTTTTGTATAGACAGAGTTTTGCCATGTTGTCCAGGCTGATCTTGAACTCCTGGGCTCAAGCAATCCACCCACCTCAGCCTCCCAAAGTGCTGGGATTACAGGTGTGTTCCACTGTGCCTGGCCAACCTAAGCTGTTTTAGACCAACTTGTTCTGTTCAAATTTGCTTGAGCCTCTTCTCATTGGACAATAAGGCATTCCTGGCATTCACTGCCATTAGCAAATGACTAGTTTCTTTTGGCAACTGTAGCTTGGTTTCAGCAAAGGCATTTCTTTGGGTCACACCACTATACTGTAGCTGCCTGACTTGCATAGGAAAAGCACTCCCAATGCCTTCTTTATCAGAACAGAGACAAACCTAACGTTTTGGGTAAGATATATCTTAAAAAATTGTTCCATCTTTGAAATGTTACTCTCCATGTAACACAAAGTTACCTTTGGTCTATTGGAAATCTGGACTCTAATTGCTTGTTTTGGTGTAGTCATACCTGCCTAAAAAAATGGAAATTTGTTTTGGAAGTATTATTTGTGTAAAGTACAAAACATTTTTAAATGGCTCCCTCTGGCAAATGTGGGCCTCATGAGAAAATCACAAAGGAATCTGACTGTGTTTAATCTCATGACTCTCATGGAATATTATGGAAATAATAAATTTGAAATAAGGGAAATAGAGGAGTTCT
>NW_026654693.1:0-8342 GCF_009828535.3 Hylobates moloch
TTTTTAGTAGAGACAGGGTTTCACCGTGTTAGCCAGGATGGTCTCGATCTCCTGACCTCGTGATCCGCCCGCCTCGGCCTCCCAAAGTGCTGGGATTACAGGCGTGAGCCACCGCGCCCGGCCTGATGAACGTTATTTTCATGCCTGCAAACCACAACATTCATTCTGTAGCCCATGAATTAAAGAGTAATTTTTACTTCTAAGTCATATTATTTAACAAATACATTTTGTAAAGCTATACCTGCCTTAGTGATTACTCTGACGTATCTGAGCAAAGTACATTGAAAACTTTCTGGAAAGAATTCACCATTCTAAATGCCAGTAAGAACATTTGTGATTCATGGGAGGAGGTCAAATTTACCAACATTAACAGGAGTTTGGAAGAAGTTGATTCCAACCCTCATAGATGACTTTGAGTGGTTAAGAACTCATTAGAGGAAGTCACTGCAGATGTGGTAGAAACAGAAAGAGAGCTAGAATTAGAAGTGGAACTGAAGATATAACTGGATTGCTGTTGCAATCTCGTGATAAAACATAATTGGATGACAAATTGCTTTTTATGGATGAGCAAAACAAGTGATTTTTTAGATGTAGTCTACTCCTGGCAAAGATTCTGTGAACGCTGCTGAAATGGCAATAAAAGATTTAGAATATTACATAAACATAGTTGCTAAAGGAGTGACAGAGTTTGACAGGACTAACTCCAATTTTGAAAGTTCTACTGTGGGTAGAATGCTAACAAACATCATTGCAAGCTACCAAGAAACCTTTCATGAAAGGAAGAGTCAATGTAGATGACAGACTTCACTGTCTTGTGTGTGTGTGTGTGTGTGTGTGTGTGTGTCTGTGTGTGTGTGTGAGATGGAGTCTCACTCTGTCGCCCAGGCTGGAGTGCTGTGGTGATCTCGGCTTACTGCAAGCTCCGCCTCCCAGGTTCACGCCGCTCTCCTGCCTCAGCCTCCCGAGTAGCTGGGACCACAGGCGCCCGCCACCACTCCCAGCTAATTTTTTGTATTTTTAGTAGAGACGGGGTTTCACTGTGTTAGCCAGGATGGTCTCAATCTCCTGACCTCGTGATCTGCCCGCCTCGGCCTCCCAAAGTGCTGGGATTACAGGCATGAGCCACCGTGCCCAGCCTTCACTGTCTTTTTTTTTTTTAATTCGATTTTATACCTAATGCTAAATGACGAGTTAATGGGTGCAGCACACCAACGTGGCACATGGATACATATGTAACAAACCTGCACATTGTGCACATGTACCCTAAAACTTAAAGTATAATAATAATAAATAAAAATTTTAAAAAATTACCACAGGCACCTCAACCTTTAGCAGCCACCGCCCTGATTAGTCAACAGCCATCAACATTGAGGCAAGACCCTCCACCAGCAAAAAAATTAAAACTCACTGAAGGTTCAGATGATCATTAACATTTTTAGCAACTATTTTTTAAAATTAAGATACATACATTGTTGTTTAGACATTATATTATTGCACACTTAATAGACACACTTCAATATAGTGTAAACATAAACCTTTATATACACAAGAAAACTAAAAAAGTTTTGTGACTCACTTTATTGTGATATTTGCTCTATCATGGTGGCATGGAACTAAACCCATCTCTAAGGTATGCCTGTAGTCATAAAGAGACATATCAGGCTGGGCGCGGTGGCTCACACCTGTAACCCCAGCATTTTGGGAGGCCGAGGCAGGCAGACCACGAGGTCAAGAGATTGAGACCTTCCTGGCCAACATAGTGAAACCCCGTCTCTACTAAAAATACAAAAGTCAGCTGGGCTTGGTGGTGCACTCCTGTAATCTCAGCAACTCGGGAGGCTGAGGCAGGAGAATCTCTTGAACCCGGGAGACAGAGGTTGTGGTGAACTGAGATGGTGCCACTGCACTCCAGCCTGGGCAACAAGAGTGAAACTCCATCTCAAAAAAGAAGGAAAGCAAGAAAGCAAGCAAGAAAGCAAAAAAGAAAGAAGGAGGGAGGGAGGGAAGGAAGGAAGGAAGGAAGGAAGGAAGGAAGGAAGGAAGGAAGGAAGGAAGGAAAGAAATCAGCATAGAGCAATGGAGTAAAACTGTGTAGTAGGAAAGAAACAACATAATACTTAATGAACTGCTGGAACACATGGTGCTGATGGTCAGAACTGAACATATTGTCATATAAATTACTTATAGATACTCTGCAACAAAATATACATAACTCATTATGAGTGTTTAATTTCATGCTTACCAAGTTTTAATTATAATCATATTCACACAGCATACGTATTGTTATTCTTCACTTATTCCCTTCTCATATTAATTAATTAATTAAAGTCCTGGTTTAAGAAACCTGACACAGTTTTGACTGCATTTTATAATACTATCAGATGTCTTGTTTGAAAATTGCCTTTAAACACTTTGGAAGCCAAGACCATTCAATGCTTCAACAAACGAAACTGGGACAACTAGAGAGATCCACATGCAGAATAATTAAAATTTAGCTCTTACCTCACAGCTCACAATATCTCCAAAGTATGCCTATAAACTATTATCTCAGTTAATCCTCACAAGACTATGATACAATTACTGTTATTATCCTTACTTTACCAAAAATAAAACAGAGTTGCAGAAAGGCTATGTAATTTCCTTAAGGTCACACACTTTTTGGTCAAATTCAGAATTCAAACACAGGCTCTCTGATTCCATACTTTTAGCCATTCTACTATAAAGGAGAGCTCAAGAACTTGTGGTATCTCCCTCCATTTTTCTAAATCTTAACTTTAATGTCATAGAACCATAAACAAAATGAAATGGAAAGAATCTTTTAGTCTATCTAGCCAAGAGATTGCAACCTAGTAGCTCACAGAAAGAATATTGCTTACAAATATTTTATTTGATCTTCATACTGTTTTCATGTGAACTCCTTGTCAAAAATTAAAAATTAAAAGATTTCACATAAAAATATAAATTTCTGCAGTCTCTAGAAATATCACACTATTGAGTCTTCATTGCCACTTAGCCATAAATTGTTGGAGCTAGGCTATTTCTGTCTGTTTATACATGGCAGACATGCTTTACTCAGACAGGTTTCCACCTATTTTTTACTCATTTAGCTACTTGGCCATTGTAGAAATTTGCATTTACAAACTTCTGTTTGATTGACTTCCAGATGGGGAATAAAAACACAGGTATGGAAATGGACTTGCCCAAAATGACAGAGAGTGTTGGTAGCAAAACCAAGTCAAGAGCCTAAGTCTTTTTGATTGTCAATTTAAGTCTCTTTCCACTATATGATATTTAATTTTCTGTGTCTTTTAAAAAGTTATTTCTTTTACTATCAATGCTCTCTCAACATTTCTTTCAGTCTTCTCATTATTTCCTTCAAAACTGGCCTCAACATTTACTCTCCATACATACTCTTCCAGATTAATCCATCCTGACTCTGGTCACAAATACTCAGCATCCCTCTTAGCACTTAAGAATTTGCACTTGCTGACATGCTTTTTATTTGTGTGAAGCATTCAGTCATTTCCTCTGTATATATTTTGTTCTCTCACTTAGACTATCTTCCTTAAGATTAAGGTAAGCCTGAGACAAAATTGTGAAGTTAGAAAAACTTTTTTGGGAGAACAGGATCTCACTCTGTCACTCAGGCTGGAGTGCAGTGGTGTGATGATAGCTCACTGCAGCCTTGAGCTCCTGAACTCAAGTAATCCTACCACCTCAGCCTCCCAAGTAGCTAGGACTGCATGCATGTGCCACCACACCTAGCTATTCTTTTAAAAAAATGTTTGTAGAGACGGGGTCTTGCTATGGTGCCCAGGCTGGTCTTGAACTCCTGACCTCAAGTTATCTTTCTGCCTCAGCTTACCAAAGCACTGGGATTACAGGTGTGAGCCAATGCATCCAGCCCTGAAGTTGTTGAAACTTTATTTCAGTGCTTCCAATTTTTAACTTTGCTCTCCTGACTACCCAGTGCTCACTCTTTTGTCCTCTTCCTACCCCTGTAAAAGCTTTATCGAAGCAGTGCCTCTGATATCAGTCATTTACTAAGGACTCACAAACTGGTGCTCTACAAGTTGAATTTGGCCAGAAGAAAATTTATGTTTGTATGATAAACATTTTTTGACTTTTTGAATTTGAAAGTCTTTAGATCAGACATTGAATTTCTAGTTCATTACCAATTTATTTAATCTAGTTTTATAGACCTGGTCTGATTTACATACTCGTGTTAATTGTTTGTCTACTGTAGACATTTAAGCTAGTGTTGCCTATATCATATCTTCCATTTGGGCTTCTGCATTATTCCTGAGACCCATTTCCACTTTGCCCCATATGTGATAGGTGAATGTCAATCTTGTTCCCTGTGCTTGCATCCATGTAATCTTGATCATATTCCCCAAATCTCAAGTTCTGTTTTGTTATCAGGTGATGCATTTCCTGATGCTAAACATCTGCTTTGACTGTGCTCTGATTGACATCTGTTCCTTGATTCAGTAGACTTGTACTCTGATCTACACTGGGGAGCATGCTGTTTCTTCCCATTGGACCCTCTCATACTATTTGTGTAAATGACCACCTGTTGCCATGCCAATTAGATATGATGCCTATCTGCCAGATATAACTTCTCTCTGATGCTTAAGGCTGAATCTTATCCCAGGCATCTACCTCTGCTTAATGAACAGAACTAATTCTAGATCTTACTTTTGCCCAGTTGATCTGATGGTACTTGCAAAAAATTATAAGGTCACAGTCACAGAGGTCTATTCATAGGATATCAAATGTAATCTTAAGTTCATAAATTCCCCTTTCCAGGAATATTTGTGTTCTGGCAATTTAGATATCAGCCAATAAGGGGTAGGAGAGGTTGGGAGAAAATGAAGAGGTGAAAGACATAAATAAGAACTTATCAGGGTCTCTGGAAAAACTCAGTCGATGTCCAGGATCCTGATGCTGTTCATCACCTTGGTAAGGATTTTTTTCTTTGTAATCCTATAAAGTGCTGAGCATAAATGAAGGCTCAGTAAATATTATTTTGTCTCTGGGAAACTATTCACAATGCATTATAGACCACATCACTGGACAAACCAAACCCAGAGAAGCAAGTTATTCAAAACTAGGTACTTAATTTAAAAAGAAATTTACAGCAAAGAAACTAAGAGTTATAGAAACTATTGATATTTTAGCCATGAAATCCTGGCTGAAAAGAAGAAATGGTGAGTCCAATCAAAGTACAACAGCTTGTAAAAAGATTAGTCTGTTCCTCTTCTAATTAAATTCTTACACTAATATGTTTCTCTTTAGTTTTATTGCCAAGTATCTGCAGTGATTTTGTTAAATAAAAGTAAGACTGGGTTACTTTTTAACTCTTTTCAAATTAAATAAAATAAATAATATTGCTTCTACTTTTTATATAAGAAATCCATGACAGCTTAATTAATTGTCCAAAATCTGCAAGAGGGTAGCACTCAGAATGAAAAAGCTCTGTTTTTCATAGTTACAGGATTAGGCACTAGACCTCAACTCAATGACCTACAAAATACACCCTTAATATAATTATTAAATTTGTTATTAAAATCTATGTGATAAGCATGTATATTGTGTTTCATATTTGAATTTTGAAAATACTCTACATTGTACCTTTCAAAGTACATTATTGCACATAGAAAATATGAAGCCAGTTTTTTGGAAAATAATAGCTACTAAAAATATTTATATAGGCAATAAATATTGTGGATACAACAAAAATTAGCTGCAAAACAAAAACATCAAATAACATAATACTTCTCAGCCGGGCGCGGTGGCTCACACCTGTGATCCCAGCACTTTGGGAGGCCAAGGCGGGCGGATCACGAGGTCAGAAGATTGAGACCATCCTGGCTAACATGGTGAAACCCCGTCTCTACTAAAAAAACAAAAAATTAGCCGGGCGTGGTGGCGGGTGCCTGTAGTCCCAGCTACTCGGGAGGCTGAGGCAAGAGAATGGCGTGAACCCGGGAGGCGGAGCTTGCAGTGAGCCGAGATCGCGCCACTGCACTCCAATCTGGGCGACAGAGCCAGAATCCGTCTCAAAAAAAAAAAAAAAAATACTTCTCAACACAGAACAGAATATGCCTCTTTTTTCAACAGATAGACACAGTATGAATTACCTTAAAAAGCAATTCCTTGCTGAGGTGTACAAAATAGGCAAAGTTTTGTATAATTGCCAAATCTGTGCCGTTCATTGAGTTACTATGTATCTGTTAGGGCTTTTTTTCTTGAAGGATGACTTGATTTTGACCAGGCTCTTTTTAAACTTAATTTTTACCTAACCAAAATTACCTAGTCATGAAAAATTATATAAAAATAACATTGTTACAGTGATTCTGCAAAGTTAATGGCAGTAGCAGCATAGTTTTTAATCATAGTCCAGAATAACCTGTAAAAATAGAACAACTAGAACAGTAAACAAACAAAATATACACTTCTAAAATAATGAAAAACAAGATACTCCTCACAAATCTCAACATCCAAGCTGAGGGGGGAAAAAACACCAACAGGTAGAAAGATGCATATAGTTTCAGCATCTTTGAGTAGGGAACTGCCTTAGTCCATTTGTATTGCTGTAAAGAAATACCTGAGGCTGGGTAATTTATAAGAAAAAAGGGGTTCATTTTGCTCATGGTTCTGCAGTATGTACAAGAAACATGGTGCTGGCAACTGCATCTGGAGAGATCCTCAAGCTGCTTCCACTCACGGCAGAAGGCAAAAGGGAGCTGACATGTAAAGATCACATGGAGGGAAGTGTTAAAGTGAACTAATATGGCCTGAGAAAGACTCCATCCTTCTATATTTGAGTACTTGTGGACGAACCGTTACCTAGCTTAATAGGCAGACAAAATTGAAAACCTAACTTAATAGCATGCATTTGGAATAATAGCTGAGTGTTGGCCAATCCCAGTGGCCATACTTCAACCACCCATAGACTGCTGAGTGTTTAAACTGTGTTCAAATAAGACAAATGCCAAGCTGTAACCAATATCACTGTTTCGGTATCTCACTTCCGATTTCTGTACATCACTTTACTTTTTTGTCTATAAGTTTGTTCTGACTACGAGGCACCCTGGAATTTCTCTGAATCTGCTGTGATTCTGGAGGCTGCCTGATTTGTGAATTGTTTCTTTTCTGTGCTCAATTAAACTCCATCAAATTTACCTTGTCTGAAGTTTTCTTTTAACAGATCTGGTGACAGAAGATCTGATTTTGTTAAATAAAAGTAAGAATGGGTTAGTTTTCAACTCTTTTCAAATTAAATAGAATAAATAATATTGCTTCTACTTTTTATATAAGAAATCCATGACAGCTTAATTAAACCTTCGAAAAGATTTTTCCAAGCAAAACTCTGGCGACTCCCAGAAAAAACAGGTTACCAGGCGAGATACCCGCCGAGCTCATTGTGCTCACTGTTCTCTTGATTGTAACTGGAGGTCATGGGTGTTTTCTCTCAGATTCCGAGCTCCACTAACTTGTGTTTTGAGCTCTCTGAATTTACTAGAGCAATACTTAGACCACAATGGGTCCAAGACGGGATTGGATTCAGTAAATAACTGAATTGGATTCAGTTAGAGGTCTCGGACCTCCAATAGGTACCTTATTTAATAATGGGATCATCTCAATCCAAGGAGTCTGGGACTCCACCTTCTGGGACTCCAGGTAATCTTATTTATAAAATTTATGGGCCTTGAACATGTGCATTTTTATAAAAATTGGTTAACCTCACTAATGAAAACTTAGAATTAAGGTGGCCACAATAGAGAAGTTTTAATTTGAATAAAATGGTTTATTTGTGAGGCATATTAGAAAAAGGGGACTCAGAAACCCCACAAAAACAGTGGGAAGTATTCTTTGATTGTTATGCAGAGGCTTCTAAAAGACTAAATGAATAAAAAATTGCCTCCTTGTGCTGGAGAAGGATGTGGAGAAATAGGAACACTTTTGCACTGTTGGTGGGACTGTAAACTAGTTCAACCATTGTGGAAGGCAGTGTGGCGATTCCTCAGGGATCTAGAACTAGAAACACCATTTGACCCAGCCATCCCATTACTGGGTATATACCCAAAGGATTATAAAACATGCTGCTATAAAGACACATGCACAAGTATGTTTATTGCAACACTATTCACAATAGCAAAGACTTGGAACCAACCCAGATGTCCAACAACGATAGACTGGATTAAGAAAATGTGGCACATATACACCATGGAATACTATGCAACCGTAAAAAATGATGAGTTCATGTCCTTTGTAGGGACATGGATGAAACTGGAAACCATCATTCTCAGTAAACTATCCCAAGGACAAAAAACCAA
>NW_026654694.1:0-8342 GCF_009828535.3 Hylobates moloch
GACATTAGCAATGTTCTCATGAATTAACAAAATTGTATTCATAATCCAGATCAGCCTCTCAACTTCAGAGTAACATACACAACAGGATATCAGGTATCTCTATTCAGATGTTTTTCATGGACTTGGAGCTCAACATATTTGAAATACAAATCATTTTCACCTTCAAACCTGCTCCTCTTTCGGTTTCTCTCCTGTCATATCCACCTAATTGCCTAGGGCAAAATCTGGAATAGTTTTTGACTCCTTCTTCCCTCTCCTCCTTTCTCTTTGAAATATATTTAGAATTATATTCAATTCTTTCCATCTTGACTGCCTCTATCCTAGTCTTGGCTTCCACAGTCTTTTGTTGGATTAAGGCATAGTCTGCTAACTCTTCCCCTTGCAGTTTATTTTTACTCCTTCAAAGAACCATTTTAACGCTATAAAGAGAGTTCTAAAAAGATAGTCTGATCATGCTGTTGCCCACTGTCCCCAGGAAAAATTCTAAGCCCCTTAAGAAAACACCAGTGGCATGTCCAGAAATTCTATGTAGAGAATACATGCTTTTGTAGTTATAGGAGGGAATTATAGTGGTAATGTGCTCAGAATCAGGGATTTGTGGTCCCACCTTGAAATTTCTTTTGCATAGCATTTTTTAACACTTTGTTAAAATCATTTCAATATTGAAGACTGAGAAAAGCAGTAATAACCTATTGAGGGAAAAGCTTCACCTCTTCCAAGCCATCCTTTAAATCTGTCCCTGTGGACATTACCCTACATGATATGGCACTCTTCTACAACTCATTTCCCTTTTGGCTTATAGAGTATGCCTTATGTGTGAAGAATTATGCTAGACACTGAGGACACAACAATGAATTCATAGAGTTTCAGAGAAGATAGTCATTTAAAAATGATTTTAGCATTAATAACATAACTATCTGTGCTTGTAACAAGTGACAATTGGGATATGGTAGGATCTAGCCCAGAGCTCCTCATTCTCAGCACTGATGGCATTTTGTTGTATATGTTTTTCTATTATATATGTTACTCTGAGGTTCAGAGGCTGATCTGGGTTGGGAATAGAGTTTTGTAATGCATGAGAACATTGCTAACTTGAGCAACAACAGGAGTAGTTAAGACAGTCCAGGAATTGTCAGGTCGAATAATTCTTTGTTGTGAGGGGCAGTACTGTGTATTGCAGCATGTTTAGCAGCACCCCTGGTCTCTACTCATTAGATGCCAGTAGCATCTCCCACTCACTTGAGATAAATAAAAATGTCTCCAGATACTGCCAAATGTCTGCTGAGAGCCAAAATTGTCCCTGGTTAACAATCACTCTTCTAGACCAAGGGTACCATTACTTAATACAATAATTGATTTATCAGTCAAATATCTTTAATTTCCTCAAGGATTCCACATTCTTTTTGTAAACTCAAAACCTGTGCATGCGCTGTTCCCTCCGCTTAGAACATTGCACAATTTCGTTGATTAACCCCCACCCCCTCCAACCTCTCCTGTTCCAACACATTACTCTGTGATCGATGTCACTCTGAGTTCTCATATAAATAGGTCCATTTTCCATTGGAACTTCATCAGACTTTATGATAGTTTCTTGTACATTCATTTATACTCCCTACTAGTGGCTAAGCTCCATAAGGACAGCACCTCTCTTTTATATGGTTGTATCAAAAAAGTTCAGAATTTTGTTTAGCACATAAAAGCCTATCAAAATATAATTGTTGAACTGATGATTTAATAAGTGAATCTTTAAGCTAGGCCAAGAGGGAGTAAAGTGGTCAACCAGGATCTAACCACAATAATTAATTATGCTTGTTTCTCACAACCAGTTTGCTGAGACACAAAATGTCAAACTACAAAATCAGTTTTTAATTACTAGACAAGGTGGTCAACAGAAATCCCTTACTCTCCCTCATAGCTTACTCTTGTTCTACATATTTTCTTTTCTTAATTTTTCTGTTCTATCCATCCTTGTTTCCCACCTGAGTTTGGAGACAGAGGACAATATAAGTATCAGAAATTGGCTGATGTCGCCTAGTTTACAGACAATTTGGTATTTTTGAAAGCTACATTTTTTTTTGCAGCTGTGCCAAAATACTTTCATATTAAAAAGCTAGGGCTAGCATGTGGAACCTTGAGAATGGGACTACCTGACAAGATTCTGGCCTGGCAGGAGCCCTGAAAAGGAACCCACACATAGAGGGGTGGAGGTGATGCTGCCATCCCAGTGAACCTGGAAGGCACAGGACGTGTAGCCAAAGAGAACTGTCTTAATCCTAAAGACCTAAAGGAAATTAACTTGCTACATTTGGACTTGCTTGGGGTCAGTTATCCCTTTCTGAAACCTTCTAATTTCTCCCTTTTAAAATAGGAATGTCTATTCTATGCTTGTCCCACCATTGTGTTTTGGAAGCACAAAACTTGTCGGGTTGCACAGGTTTGTAGGTAAAGAATTTTGCCTCAGTATGAACTATACCTTGAGTCTCACTCATATCTGATTTAAGTGAAATTCAGATGAGACTTTGGAATTTAGACTTTAGACTTGATGCTAGAATCAGTTAATACTCTTGGGGATATTGAGATAGAATGAATGTGTTTTGCATTCACAAAGGACATTGATTTTGGGGGTCTGGAGTAGAATGCTGTGGACTGAATTGGGTCCTCCCCCAAAGTCATATATGTTGAGGTCCTAATACCCAATGTGATGGTATTTGGAGGTGGAACTTTTTGGAGAGAATGAAGTTTGGATGAAGTCATAAGGGAGGGGTCTTAATCCAAGAGAGTTGCACAAAAGGAGGAATATCATGTGAACACATGGCGAGAAGGCATCTATCTGCAGTCCAGGAAGGCAGTTCATCCCTCACCTGAACCTGACTGTGCTGGCACCTTGATCTCAGACTTCCAGCCTCCAGAGCTTCAGAAAAAAAATTCGTATTGTTTAACCCATCCCAGTCTATGCCATTTTGTTATGGCAGTCTGAGCAGACTAAATCAAGTATGCACCAAGGACAATGGTTTTTTCTCAAAAGCATGTAACAATCCTTGGTTAAGTCTTCTAACCTAAACTTTATAATATAGTGATGAGAAAAGAGAAATAGCCAGTGGACTTTTATAAACTCAGTATTACCTTCTCAGTAAAGTATCTTTTCCTGCTCAGCACTAATTCTTTAAATGTGTTAGGCTATTCTCACATTGCTTTAAATAAAGACCTGAAACTGAGTAATTTATAAAGAAAAAATATTTAATTGGCTCCATGATTCCACAGGCTGCACAAGAAGCATGATGGTGGCCATCTGCGTGGCTTCTGGGGAGGCCTCCAGAAATGTACAATCATAGTGGAAGGCAAAGGTGAAGCAGGCACGTCTTACTTGGCTGGAGCAGGAGCAAGAGAAGGGGAGGTGCTGCAAACTTTTTAAGCAAACAGATCTTCTGAGAACTCACTCACCAACATGAGAACAGCACTGAGGGGACCCCTCCCCTACATGATACAGGTACCTTAAGCCAGGCCCCACCTCCAACATCAGGGATCACAATTCAACATGAGATTTGGGTGGGAAGGCAGATCCAAACCATATCAGCCAGTGATAACCACAGGTCTCCCAGGTAACTAAATTTAAATCCATGTTCATATTTCTGTCCTCTCTTAGAAGACCCAGCAAATAATTTTTCCCTTTAGTTGTCCTGAATTCTATCTTTTTATACTGATATACACAGAGGTCAAAGATATATTACTGTATTTCACCAAATTTAAGAGGCATCGCTATTTTTTGTATCACTAAGGAAGAAAAAAAACCACAAAGAATTAAGCTGTGATAGAACATTAATTATAACATGTATCTGAAATACAGATATATTAAAATGTAAAAAAAATTGCATTATAACTTTAGTGAAATGATGCAAGTGGAAAAATCAAAAACACTATATTGCATAGAGCACAAACACTGTATCTACATCAATCATCTCCAAGCAGGAAATTGATGATCCACCAAAATTAGGATAATGTAAAGAAGGTTTATTTTTAAAGCAGTTATTTTCCAAAATGTTGGTGGTTCGTTGAGTGTCTCAGTCTGTTTGGACTGCTATAACAAAAATACCATAGACTGGGAAATTTAAAAACAGCAGAAAATATTACTCACAGTTCTGGGGGCTAAAAATTCCAACATCAAGGTGCCAGCAGATTTAGTGTGTGGTGAGGGCCCACTCTCTGCTCCATAGATGATGCCTTGTTGCTGCCTCCTCACATGGTAAGTGGCGCAAGGCAGGTCATTTAATCTCTTTTATAAGGGCACTAATCCCATGCATAAGAGGAGAGTCCTCATGAGTTAATTACTTCCCAAAAAGGCCCCACCTCATGATGACACCACAATGGAGATTAGGTTTCAACATGAATTTTGGAGGGGCACATTCAGACCATAGCATAGGTTAAAACACAAAGAATAGCGCAGGAACCTACATCTAGCAACATCTGAGCTGTAGACACTGGTAGGTCTACAGTGATGAGAAAAGAGAAAAGGTAGTAAGATGGGAAGGAGAGTAAATCATTTAGGACAGGTTATCTAGAGAGAAGCAGTTTCCGTAATGAAAGAACAAAATAAGTACAAGGCACCCTTAAAAGGAGGGAACAGGGAGATAACTGTCCCCATGTATCTCACCTCCCTCCATCTAATCTCATGTCAGGGCTTCTCATTGGCGACACCTAAATCCAAGCCAGAGAGCACGAGACCATGAGCAGTATAATCCATATAGTACAATCTGCCTAGAAAAAGAGCAGGGTGGAAAAGGATGGAAAATGGATATATAGGGGCAAAAGGAGATATTTTGTACAATATTACTTGTGTGTACAAAGAGAAGAAAACATACACGTTTGTGCATAAACATATTTACATTTTTTTCTGGTGTGAAAGAAAACTTTTTTTTTTAATCGGTATCAAGCTGGAATTTTCTTTTTTTATTATTATTATACTTTAGGTTTCAGGGTACATGTGCACAATGTGCAGGTTTGTTACATATGTATCCATGTGCCATGTTGTTTTGCTGCACCCATTAACTCGTCATTTAGCATTAGGTATATCTCCTAATGCTGTCCCTCCCCCCTCCCCCCAGCCCACAACAGTCCCCAGAGTGTGATGTTCCCCTTCCTGTGTCCATGAGTTCTCATTGTTCAATTCCCACCTATGAGTGAGAACATGCGGTGTTTGGTTTTTTGTCCTTGCAATAGTTTACTGAGAATGATGTTTTCCAGTTTCATCTATGTCCCTACAAAGGACATGAACTCATCATTTTTAATGGCTGCATGGTATTCCATGGTGTATATGTGCCACATTTTCTTAATCCAGTCTATCATTGTTGGACATTTGGGTTGGTTCCAACTCTTTGTTACTGTGAATAGTGCCGCAATGAACATACATGTGCATGTGTCTTTATAGCAGCATGATTTATAACCCTTTGGGTATATAAGCTGGAGGCATCACACTACCTGACTTCAAACTATACTACAAGGCTACAGTAACCAAAACAGCATGGTACTGCTACCACAACAGAGACATTGATCAATGGAACAGAACAGAGCCCTCAGAAATAATGCCGCATATCTACAACTATCTGATCTTTGACAAACCTGACAAAAACAAGAAATGGGGAAAGGATTCCCTATTTAATAAATGGTGCTGGGAAAACTGGCTAGCCATATGTAGAAAGCAAACTGGATCCCTTCCTTACACCTTATACAAAAATTAATTCAAGATGGATTAAAGACTTAAATGTTAGACCTAAAACCATTAAAACCCTACAAGAAAACCTAGGCAATACCATTCAGGACATAGGCGTGGGAAAGAAAACTGTTAACAGTGACTATACAGGGGACATGAGATTAAATGGATCTAGGATTGAGAATTCTTGGATGTTTGAGGTTTTTATAGTAAACACCTATTGTTTTGTGGTTAAAAAAAAATAGCTAATAAAAATAGCCCTACAGTGAGCTTTCTCTGCTTTCCACTGCCACAATTCTGGTCTAGAAGGTTATGCCTTCATACCAGTTATTAACAATATCTCTCATATGGCACCACAGTCTTACAGTTTTTTTTCTAATCTTCAATATAACTGCCAGAACTGTGTCTAGTCATTCGCTCATTAATTAATTCAAGAATTATTACTGAGCAGCTACTGTGTGCTAGGTATTTTTCTAAAAGCAGAGGATATTCTGGTGTGTAAAAGTAAGCTCAGCCCCTGCCACATATAGTCTAGTGGGAAGGATGAATGTCATTTAAAAAAAAAATTATGAACAAATATACAGTTTCAACCCCAATGATGACAAGCCAAATATTTGAAGGAGTAAAAATCAGGCTAAAATATGAAGAATGAGTGGGGGTTAATAAAGGGAGAAGGGGACGAAATATTTTCCCAGGTAGGGGGAAGACCATACACAGTTTTGTGTGATGCAAGTGCACCTGGCACATATTTTTTTAAATGAAAGAAAGCCTGAGTGGCTTAAGTATTGACTTCAAAGAGAGCTTGCTGAGAGATTTGTAGATGATGTGGTGAGGTGCCAGTTCAAGCAGGCTTTTACAGTCAGTTCCAAAGATTTTTCTATTTATCTTAGAATCAATGAAGATTCTTTGAAATATTTTTTTCTGAAACCTGACTTTTGTTATATTGCTAATTCATCATGAACGCCCTAGTTCTTTCTAGATAACTTTTATATTCAGGTCTTCCTCTTCAGTTATCTATAATCTCTCTTCAATGACATATGAAAATGGATGGCTCGCTAGTTTTCTCTATGCCTTTATTTTCATTCAGCACATACTGAGCACCTACTGTGTACCAGAAACTCATTGTTCTAGGCACTTAAGATGCACCAGTGAACAAAATAAGGATCTGTATCCTCATAGGGCTTAAATTCAAACAACACGTACATCCGTTTTATAAGCATACTGCTACATAATTATACCATAATAACTTACACAATTTGAGAATAGAAAACCCTAAAATAACTTGAAATGTTTTCTAATGGTATTCCATAGGACTTTTGTTGTAGATAACTAAGTTCTGTTTTAGCTGGATAAGAAAAGGAGAAAAGATTTATTGTAAGGATTTTGGGACATCTTATGGAACCAGCTACTCTCTCTTTCTCTCACCTTTGCTACTTTTTGTGTTGGCTTGATTCCTTTCCTTGATGTATTCCAGCTCTCTCTTTGCCAAGCTCTTGTGTTTTATATTTCCTTTCTCCCAGAGTTCAAACATACTGAGACTGAAATTTTGTAATACAAGTTAAAATTCATGGAGAATGGGTTTTCATTTTTTTTTTCCAGGTGCCTAATTTGGGCCAAAAATAGTGGCAAGAAAAGATGGGGAGATACCGGGGAAACATCGCTGCTGTCTCATTATTATTATTATTATTATTATTATTATTATTATTATTATTAGCTGCTGTCTCTTTAACCTTGTATATTAGAAAAGGGAGTGGGGAGGAGGTGGGGAAGGGGACATTTTCAGAAAACAACAGGTTTGGTGTAGGGTTCAGCCAATAAAAATGTGTCTACTGTACTCATAACTATTTCTTTTGATGTGAGAAAATTGATGTGATAAGGAATTCCCTAAGATGATAGAATAGAATCAAATATTCTTTTATCATCCTTCCAACATTTACTCATTTTGTTCTCTTCAACAGGAATTTCTTTTTTTGTTATTTACTGTCAGTAATAACAGAAGGACTGTTATTACTGACAGTAAATAACAGAACCTTTAAAGGTCAGTCCCTTCAGCATTGTGGAATCTTATTCCTTCTCTGAAGTTTTTCGAGTCTTAAAATTTGTATTACACAACTTAGCGCACCTACGGAGTCAAGTTACATAGATTTTTTTTTTTCTAGATCTTCTGTTTACGCCTCCCTTTGGTTATGCTTACTGTCACAAGTTTGACTTTCTCCGTTTCCATACAATCTTATAACATGCTGCAATATGCAAGAGTAAATGTAACTTTTCTAGTGTTTATTGGTTGCATTGTATAATAGATCAGTTCTTTCTCAATGATACCTGCTGGTATATCTTCATTTCACTAGCAACCTATCTACAAATAATATCACAAGACATATAGTTCCAGTGAAATTGTGTATACAGTGGACACGTTTTAGACTCAAATACTTCTGGCTCCAGTTTGCATTGGCTGTGTGACCTTGGGAGAGTTATCGAATCTTTCTAGTATTGCTGAGACGGAGAAAATACATTTATTTCTTTTTTCAATGATTATTTAAGGACCAACTATGCAGCAGATACTTCTAAATCCTAAGGATGGTGCAATTAACAAAAACAGGCCAAAGGTCTCTAAATTTATGTTTTTTGCACATAACCT
>NW_026654695.1:0-8341 GCF_009828535.3 Hylobates moloch
AAAAAAAAAAAAAAAAAGAAAGAAAGAAAAGAAAAAGAAAAAAAATCCTGCCGTTTGCTATCACATGGATAGACCTAGAGGACATTATGCTAAGTGAAATAAATCAAACACAAAGACAAATACTGTAAAACTTTACTTATATGTTGAATCTAAAATAAGCAAACTTACAGAGGCAGAGAGTAGAATGGTAGTTGCCAGGGGCTAAAGGTAGGGGAAATGGAGAGGTGATGGCCAAAGATTACAACGTTTCAGTTATGCAGGATAAGTTCTGGAGATTTAATGTGCAGCATGGCAACTATAGCTAACAATACTGTACTGTATACTTAAAATTTTCTAAGAGGTTAGTTCTTAAGTGTTATTACCGCAAGAATAATAATAATAATAATTTATTACAACAGTAATAAGAGGATAGGAGAAAACTTTAGGAGGTGTTGGATATGCCTTTGGACATGATAGTGGTGATGGTTTCATGGATATATATTTATCCTCAAACTCATGGAGTTGTATACACTAAGTATGTACAGCTTTTTACATGTCAATCACACCTCAATAAAGTGATTTAAAAATATATATTTGCTTTTCAGATTTAAAAAGGCAGTTAATTCTCCTGATCAGCAGTTTATTTTAACCCTAAAAAGATACGTGGAATATTTTCAAGGCAATGGATATAGATTTTAATTTGTATCTCAAACTGAAATTTCATGCTATACCATAGATATTTGCCAATTCAGATTATTGGAATTGTGTGTTTTTTTTAAAAAAAACCATACCAGTATTTTGGCATGAAGTATTAGGCAGAGAGAGTCAGGGCATAGCCAAGCGGAGTGCCACAGAGTCCCATAACACCATTCAAGCCCACACTTGCAGGTGGGCGAGACCACTCATCTGTGTCCTCCTCTGATCTTGCCTGGTTCTTGCATTGGTGGAATGAGCCTGCTAATGAGCACACCAATCACTGCCCCTGAGAACCACTAGGATAAATGAGGAAGGATATTCAGAGCACTGCCTCATTACTGCTTAGATTTCTCCTTCCAGCCAGTCAGCACCGAAACCAGTTTAATGTCTGCACATTAAAAAAAGGCAGAGTGAAATGCTCTCCTCGGCCTCTCCCCACCTCCACCTTGTCCTAAAGAGTAACTAAGCCTTTCTGTTCCTCACCTCAACTTGATTAGGGGAGGGAGAAAAATTACTTCATTGTGTTTTAAAAACTTTTCTTAAAAAAAAAAAAAAAAAGCCTAGGCCAATCCACAAATCGCTGGAGCTCCGCATGCTGACACTAACAATCATGTAGCAAAAATCAGTAGCAGTGGTATCTCTGTTAACTACCATGAACATCCAGGACCATACAGTGAAAGGAAGAATAAAGCCAAGTGAATGTGGATGGACAGAGAACCAGATTTAATTTAATTTGGAAAAATCAAGGAATATAACATTTCTTGCATTTGTCTCATAACCACTTCTTACCTAAGGTTAAAAAAAAAACTACCTCAGTTTATTTGTTCTTACCTTTTCAAAGTAGACAATTTCAACTTAAATTCTGTGTCACACAATTTCTTTTAACTGCAAAATTCTGAAGCCTTTTTTAAATAACATAGGGAAATATTTAACTTAAAGTTCAGAGCTCAGAAAAGACGATCCTCCTTATACACTAGATATTCTTAACTAGTGCTTCTATAATTTGCTTCTAAACAAAGAAAATCTGTTCAGCTGGTAACCACAGTCTATTGAAACAATTGAAATAACTTTCAATAGTTAAGTAGAAGGTATACATTAACTTAGAGCTTCTTTAAGAACTATGTGTATTTCTAGATTAAAGTAGTTTATATAAACTAGTTCAGTTAACTATTTTACCAGGACACAATATGGCATTCTGCAAAATTCATTACTCCTATAACTATAAAGTCCTGTTCAAGAGATTTTCACAATTATATTTGCTTCACACATTAAAATGAGAATATAATCTAATAATAAGTGTTAATTTAGAGTTAAAGGTGTAATAGGCCCAGGTTTGGTCCCAACAATGGAGCTTGGCTTTAGGACTTCCCAGTGCCACTTTCTAAAATCACTGGGCCTCAACTATTCTATTTAAAATAGACCTGCTTGTTCCCACTCAAAATAGACAATGCAAAAACACATATTTTCTTCTTCTACACATACATATTTTCCTCCATTGCTCCCTGTGTTACTGGTTTAAGACAACATTTATTCTTAAAATTACTTCACCAATTCCTAGGATATGTTTTCCCACAATAAACAATTAAAAAGATAAAACAGTCTTAATTTTGGGTCACTGATTCATCTTCTTCAGACCATGCTGATTTCTTTTTAGCATCTGGCACATGACCCAGTGATAATTTTTAATGACTTTCAAAATACATTTTTCTGGAAATCAAATAAATACATTTTTCCCCTGAAGCCCCTTTGCATTACTATTGTGATTTGTCCTCCAAAGTGCAACTTCAAAAGCCACCATAGGAGGAACTCTCGTTGTTTTTGTCTGATGATCAGGACTGATAGTTATTCTTTAGCAACTTGGATTTAGCCACTTAAAGAAGGAGTGAGATCTATACCTGAAGACAAACATTCTTTATCTCATAAATGAGATAAGAAAGATCTCAACTCCTTCTAGACCAGTGGTTCCCAAACTTGAACGTGTATGAGGATCATCTAGAAGGCTTGCTAAACCATGGGTCCCTGGGCCCACCCTAGGGTTGTGCTTCAGCCCCTGGAGTTGCAGCCTGAGAATCTGTATTTCTGATCAGTTCCCAGGACCACACCATGAGAACCACTGATCTAGACTGAGTGGTCCAATCAAAAAACCAAAATTTTTACAAAAACAACTTTTAAGTCGCTATTAGAAAAAATTAAGACATTCATACTTCTAGCTCTAAAATCTATCTTATCAGAACCTCACAATGTTTCTTAGAGGAATTTTAGTAAACAATAGTATTATATTCATTTTTTAAATGTCAAAAATTTGTCTAACATCATTACACTGAATCTGTTTTTGCCTTCATATTGGGAAGTTTAAGCACTACTATTTTTTATTTTAGCTTGTAGACAATTTTCCAAAGAACATATGTGGTTTTCTTTTTAGAATAACATATGATTAAAGACACTGTTTTACCTTTAAAAAGTAACTAAATTAAAATTTACTTCACATATGTTTATAGATTTTCCAAAAATTCCAAGGCAAACTCAAACTGCATAGAAAGTTAATTTTTTCTAAATTCATCCATGAGTATATGGGTATGGTTTACTATTAATTATGTATACCTCTTATTAGAATAAGACCAGATTCTAAAAAATTTCCAATTGGCATCATTTATTATATCACCATTTATGCGATAATCTAGTAAATAGCATCTTATGAAAAATACACTTAGCTTGGAAAACTATACACATACTATATGAGAGAATAATTAAGATGATGATTGCAATAAAAACAGTACTGTACATTAGTTTCCTAAATGTTATGGTATAAATTAATGTCCAAAGGAAATACTTTTCATTCATCAAAGATTTGAAACTACAAATTATTAAACATATGTGCTAAGAAGCTATCTGTAACTGATTTTAGGCTCTGTGTATTTTTATGTTCATTGAAGCACTTTTTTAAAAGATCAACACGTGCTTGTTTACTGCCACTCGCTGTTCAACTCTCTGAAAACTAGCTCCTCTGCTGCATACTGACTAGTACAGATAAAGACAATTCTGTTGTAACAAAATTACTTTTTAGGACTTTAGGGGTTTTTTTCTTATTGTTTATTTAATGTTCAAGCATAGTTTTAATAACAACCCTGATCAGAAACTCATTTTAATGATGCTAGGAGTACTAATTCTCCCAGCCTTTCAGAAGGATGTAAATCACTACTGTGATGTGGAGACTTGCGAAGCATTTGGGCACAATGAACAAACATGAGAAAATTGCTAGAGGTAAAGAATAGCTACCGTTTACTGGACAGAAGGAAAAAATGGCGAATCCAATAATTGTCATGATGGAGATGCAAGTAAATAGAGTTTGCCATCAATTGACTAACTTGACAAAGTGCACCTAGATTCATCATCTTTCCAACCCTGCTTTTTCTAATCTTTTAATGCATCACCATCTTCCAAGGCTCCTTTCTTCTAGGACAATAACTGGGCATCCAGAACAGTACCAGTATAATACCCAGTACAATACCAGACAATGTCTAAAGTATCCCATCAGCTGGTTAAAATAGTTTCAAACACAGTGGTCTGGCACATGAAAGCAGCCCATTTAGCAGCCACTTCCAGAGACCCATCCTCCTCCCACCTGCCCTTCTTTTCCCTTTATTGCTCAATAATGTCCAATAGTCTTCTAAGCTTTTGTTAAGTCCCTGTTGATTCTTGGTGTTTCCGATTTTTACTGCCCTGATTCTACTTGTCTTTGTTCTATGGTTCAGCCCTTTGTACCGTGACTGAAGCTGCTATGTCTTCCT
This sequence comes from Hylobates moloch, assembly GCF_009828535.3. Taxonomy (NCBI): domain Eukaryota; kingdom Metazoa; phylum Chordata; class Mammalia; order Primates; family Hylobatidae; genus Hylobates; species Hylobates moloch. The sequence continues at coordinate 4,464 of NW_026654695.1, forward strand.
CACCAACTCCCTTTGGTTCCAACGCTTACACACATCTTACAATATTTCACCCAGAAAATGTTTTCTTATGTACCCTTATAGCAGATCTGGTAAGATATTTGACCCTAACAAATATGTGACTATTGAATATATTTATAGATGGGCAAGTTGTGGAGAAAACCCACCAGCTTCCTATTTCACAAGGTGAACAGCAAGCAGTAAACATGATAGGAATGAGGAACTACCAAAACCTATCTCCACTTGGTTCTTACAACTAGACCCAATTATGTATTGTGTTTAGTTAGTCTCTGGAAAATACAATCACCGAGAAATTCCCTGTAACTATTGCATGACATGTAAACATGACCAATAGTCAGTTACTGGGGAAATCATTTAGAAATTCCAGGAACTCCAATTTGAACTCCAGTAATTCTAAAGGAAGATTAAATGAGAAAAAGGAGACACATTTTTGTTTTCACAACTAGGATTTCTTATTCTGACACCTTTTTATTTCAGTAGCACAGCCTGAAGAGTGTTATCTCACCAGGAGGAAAGTAAGATGACAAAATTGATCTGTCTTCACAAAGCAAAATTATAAACTTAATTACATAATTATTTTTAATATGTGCATTTATGACTATTGTGATAATAGTTACATTTCATGTTCTTCACAAGCTTCACATACACCATTTCATAAAGCCTAACAATATTCTCATTCAACGTACAATAATTAATGACCCATTTGCTTGCCATTTGTCTTTTCCTTTGCCAGTCTTTCTTTTTCTCAGTACTTACCCATCCTGTTACCCAAAAGAGGCATATTCTGCAATATTCACTTTAGATGTGGCCAGTTCAAATCAATACAAAGGAAGATCTTCCAGAGTGTAGACAAAGGGCCATAATAAAAGATGAATTGGGCAGCCCCTGCTAGGGAACAGTCTCTGGGCCTAATTAAGGAATATTTCCTATCCTCAGGTTAAGGAGCCTCACCTTGTTCTACCCAGCAGGGTTTGCTAGCCTTCTCCTTTCTAATCAGAATGTTATTACAGTTATTTGTAACTCTTATAGCTGCTCCAAATTGTGCTGTGGAACATAGATCAGGGCAGATAGCTTATCTTTTTAGTTCACAGATATTAAATCAAGAGAATCCACATCTAGATGTCATGTAGGAGCCACCTACTATGCATCACCCAGAGATCCTGAAGTGTGAGCTTGACACTGTGACTAGGTGTAACTTCTAGAATGTCTCTCTTGAAAAAGAGGTTAGTGTATTATGCCTAGAGATCAGAAAGGCAGACTGAAGTTATCCTTAGTAATGTTCATCAAAATACTTCTAGCTCTCCTCCTTCCAGGCTCAGGGATGGATCGTCCTTTCCCTATCACTTTGAAGTTAGGCCAATGAAATTTAAACAGACATGCTGTGGGTCCCTTCCAGATAGAATTTGCCGTGTTTCCTGTGTCCTGCCTTGATAGTTGTGGATGTGTGTGTCAATATAGAATTTCCATCAGCCTGGTGCCTGAGAGACTATGGTGATCAGAGCCCTCCACTGACTTGTGATAACCATGATGGTCATGTAAAATGAGAAATAAATTTCTGTTGACTTAAGCAACTGAGGTTCTGTGGTTGTTGTATTTTTTCCACAGATCATCTAACCTATACTGACTGATAAGCCTTCTAAAAGCAAAAGGAAGAAAACAGCTTTGTAAATCGAGGCCTCTTCTGCAAAGTTCACCATAGGTAAGAAAATATTTCTCATAGCATTGCAAATCTGCACCCAAATCTGTACCCAAATCAAAAGTTAGTGCTATCTGGAAGGAGGCAAAGAAATGAGGAAACCCTGACTTCCCAGTCTTTATCCAATGTGCCCCACAGGGCAACCTTGGAATTATAGAGGTAACAAGCCCCTGTTCCTCAAGTGTCAATCCCTGGAATGTGGCAGGTTAGCTCTGCACATGAAACCATCTATTATTCCCCTTGTCTTGAAGCAGAAGCCAAGATAGCAGCCTTTAAACTAAGGCTTAGGGCCTCCAACAGATGCTAACAGGGAGACATACAAAGGCAGTACCTAGATTCGTTGACCATGACCCAAAACATTGGTTAATAGCTAACAGAATGCATTCTGTTTGAAGCTACTGTGTACCACGATTTTAAAGGACTTGTGCTATCAGAGAGACCCTGAGCCTGGACTAGATCAGTGGTTCCCAAATCATGGTCCACAGACAGGGTCTATGGGACTTTTTACTCATCTGCAATGAAATGAGAAAAATAAGGACAATTTAGTCATTTTTAGTGAAACTAAATATATTCTGTTTAGAGGACTGTGTTTGAACATTGTAGCTTTCCTAATTTTGTGATATTAAAATGTCTTTACATTTATCAAATGATGGTAAAAGATAAATGGTAGGGCCTTTATTGTTGCTATTACTGTTTTTATTTGACAAAATTAAGTTTGGTAACCTTATGTTGTCCCATTGTTTTTATCAAAATTTGACTTAATTATGGAAACTGTTATTTTTACATGACCATCAGGTTTAAAAACTACTGAAGCTCTATAAATCTTTGTATGTAGGTCACGCTATGGTTATGTTTAATATGATAAAGTGTAACTTGGTGGAATCTTGAAACCTCTTGCCCCATCCTCTAGAGCTGCACCATCCAACGGGGTAACAACCAGCCACATGTAGCTACTGAGCTCTTGAAATATAGCTGCTCCAAATTGTGCTGCATAGTAAAATACATGCTGAATTTTAAAGATAAATAATAAACTGTTAGTTATTTGAGAAATCTCCAAACTGCTCTCCAGTGGCTGAACTAATTTACATTCCCAATGGATTCATTCACACTCTAAACATCAGCATCACACAATATACCTTTGTAACAAACCTGCACATGTACCTCTTCATTCTAAAATAAAGGTTTAAAAAAAGAAAGTATCTCATTAATAATTTTTATATTGATCACATGTTGAAGTAATATTTTTAATATCCTGAGTTAAATAAAATTTATTATTAAAACTGATTCATCTGTTTCTTTTTACTTTTTAAGTATGGCTTCTAGAAAACTTTAAATTGCATCTGTAGCTCACATTGTATTTCTGTTGGACCTCCCTGTTCTAATGTCAGTGTGTTCATGATTAACCACTATTAAGATTATGTTCTTTCTGGTAATGTATTGTTTGCATGCCTTCTCAGTCATACAAATCGTAATAGCTGACTTACTTCTGTTACTCAATAGCCTAATTTACCTAGAGTCTCTGCTCTTTCTCATCTTTTGTATCATATGGTCATGAAACTAGTTTTCTTAGTCTTCTTTTGATCATATCACTCCATTGCCCAGAAATTGAAGAACAGGGAAGCTTTAGGCACCGGTGGTGAGAATGTAAATTAGTACAGCAAGTCCTCACTTAATAGCATCAATAAGTTATTGGAAACTGTGACTTTACTTAAAGGACATACTGTATAACAGAACCAATTTTATCATAGGCTAATTGATATATAAACAAGAGTTAACTTCCTATGGCTTACAGTTTGCAATTTCACTTAAAGTCACAGTTTCCAAGAACCTGTCAATGGCATTAAATGAGGAATTGTTATACAGTTACTGTGGAAAAGAGAATGAAGGTACCTCAAGAAATTAAAAATGTACCTAACATAGGATCCAGCAATCCTGTTACTGGAGATATACACAAAGGAAAAGAAATCAGTATGTCAAAGAGATATCTGCTCTTCCATGTTTATTGCAGCACCATCCACAATAGCCAAGGTATAGACTCAATCTAAAAGCCCATCTACAGATGATTGAAGAAAACTAGATAGATAGATAGATAGATAGATAGATAGATAGATAGATAGATACATACATACATACATACATACATACATACATACATACATACATA